>NC_137924.1:15742978-15755478 GCF_963457725.1 Sprattus sprattus
GGAGTGAGGAAGTGTGTCTTGACTAAGCTTCTTGAGACATTGTCAATTCTTCTGGCAATATATGAAAGAAATCAAATTGAGAGGCAGACTGCTGTTGGTGTCTGTCTTTTTCCCCGAGCCACAGCACACAGCTGGGCTCACTTCATCTATCTGTGTCTGTGACCTTGTGTCTTTGTTTGTTTGGGTTTCTCTGGCTGTGTGTCCATCTGTCTGTCTGTGAACAGTATCTGTCTGTCCACGTGTTAGTGTGGCACGTTTGCTGTCCTTGTTTGACTGGGTCTCTCAATCATTCCCACTCACATACGTACATCACCTGTCCTTCTGTTTTGAAATCACTCTAAAAGCGTACATTTATCGCTGCGGACGCTCTTATGAGTTTTCTAATTAGGTTTGAAGTCTGTGCTTGTGTGTGTTTAAAATTGTGGGTGTGTGTCTGGAAGGTGTATGGTGCACAGGGTTTATGTGCTATGGGAGGATTTTGAGTGTGTGTGTGTGTGTGTGTGGCATGCCTTCAGCTTCCTTTGGCTTCCATTTTCACTTTCCTTTAAGCACTTAGCTCCTGTAAGTGGTAGTGATGGACACTAGAGTAGCTCTAGTCACACTTCTCTTCCTCTGTATGTAATTACTTTCCTCTTTTGTTATTGTTTTTGCTTCTCCCCTTTCCTTTCCTCTCCCCCTTCTCTTCCTCTTTCTCTTCTCTGCTCCCTCCATCTCCATATCTCCTCCCCCTGTCCTTTTCCTTTCTCTTTCTGCATACTCTGATCCTGCTGTCCTCTTCACTCCTATCACTCCTCTCCTCTCTTCTCCCCTACTTTCTCCTCTCCCTTTGTCCCCCTTTCTCCTCCTTTTCTCGTCATGACCAGAGTATGTCCCTCGCCGGCTGCCTGTGAGTTTAATATGCAGGCGCTTGCAGAGGCTCCTGCTCTTGGCCGACCCCCCAGGACAGAGCCCAGGAGGAGGCTTTGAGCCCCCCCCAGACGAGCGCCCCGCAGGGGCCGCTGCCGACATCGCCCCCCCTGCAGGTTACCACCCCCTCCCCACCCCAAAGACCCCACCTTTTGCCACTCTTCTTGTTACCGCCACGCACCTGTTCTGCAAGCCTTTGTCTTCTAGACTGCTCTCCATGGCAACAAGCCTTCAGCTAGTCCCCACAGAAGAACTCTGAGAGGTTCTGCTTATGAGGGATTCTATATGGAACTTCATTGGTACTCTTCGGACTAGTAGTTGCCCTTTGTTAGAATTCTTCCTTAGAATAAATGGTACTTTTCAGAATTATGTCTAGTTCTCACTAGAACTCTCAGGTCAGAAAGGGCTCTATCCATACTTTAAAAGTTGGACACACATTCTTCATACATTCTCGTGCTTCTTTTGTGGGGACAACCCTGGAGAGCCCTTTTGTGCTAAATATACCCCTAACTTACCCTCTTCTCCACCCTAATGCCTAATGCCCCACAATGCGTGTCCCCCATGAGTTGTTGGCTGTTTGTTGCCTGATGAGTTCACATGACACCTGGTTGATTTGAGTCTGTCCCCTGGAGCACTGCTTATACCCACTCTCTACCCTGCACACACACCTTTAGAGTGAGACAGACAGACAGACAGACAGACAGACAGACAGACAGACAGACAGACAGACAGACAGACAGACAGACAGACAGACAGACAGACAGACAGACAGACAGACAGACAGACAGACAGACAGACAGACAGACAGACAGACAGACGGACTCACATATTCTTTGTGTATCACAGAGATTGCTCCCAAATTTCGAGTGCTCTCAGTTTTTTTATTAAATTGCTTTCAGTTCACTTCTGTGTCATCAAACAATTTACGCCAACATTAAACAAATAATGCCCATCAAGGCGTGAACCTCTCAAAAGAAAGCTAAGGGCATAGTTGGCAATGATGCACGTCCTTTTAAGGAAGGAAGATGGCTTGAGCTTACACAGGCTCATAGGGTGTTGGGCCGCTGACCCAAAGGTAAAGAGCCAGTCTGGTGTCCACCAGATTTGTAGATCATAGTACAACCCCCCCACCCCCCACCCACAGTGTCTTAGAGCCATATCTGCTTCAGGTCTGTGTTGATATTGCATTATCAAAACCTTGTGAGACAAAGACAATTTGGCACTCAAAAAGTGTTTTCATCCACTCATTGGTTACCAGTTCCTAATGGAAAAGGCCCCATTACTGGATTTTGCTTTAAGTTGAGTTGTTGTCATAAAGAGTTCACCTGCTGCTGCTGATGCACTTGGCTTGTGGGTGTGTGTGTGTGTGCGTGCGAGTGTGTGTGTGTGTGTTTGCGTGTGTGTGTGTGTGTGTGTGCGTGCGAGTGTGTGTGTGTGTGTTTGCGTGGGAGTGTGTGTGCGTGTGGGTGTGTGTCTGCACAGATGTTGTGATGCTTGTTGTTGCTGCGATCACCTTTTGTGGCCTTTGTGAAGCTTGTACTGAATGTATCCATGCCTTTGGCTCAAGGGGTGGTGATATATTCGGACAGGATGTCAATCATGATGGGCCTGTTGGCAAGTTCTGGTCTTGTCCCTGTTCTGTTGGCTACAGTATTTTAGTTGATGCCTCTTTGGCAAGCAGGCATGAAAACAAGGAAGGCAGAGTTTAAACAGGGGAAACTGATCGATGGCTCTTAAGGCTCTGGCCTAGACTGGTGTCATGCAGTGGGGGACCTGCCCTGATTCACTGCAGTCCTCCTAGTTGCCATTAAATGTGTCCATTTTTTAGTACTTGTTTTTCATTTTAAGCTCAGGTCAGTGGTATCAGTCTATTTGGAGCGTCATTGAAGCAGCAAATGTCACAGCGTGCTTTATAGAAACCTTAGCATAATGCATACCCGTAACTGATGCATTCGAGTATGTAGGCAGTGAAGCTTGCTACTTTTGTAGCACCATAATGGCTTTGCTATTTTAAGTTAAGATTCTCTTCTCTAAGCTTCTCTTTGCTATGCTCCTTTTCACCAAGCTTTGGTGGTGAGGGCATATTTGAGCACTCCTGCATCCCAGTCTACTGCAGGTGTGGTTTGAGTGATGTTGAAGGTCAGGGTTCACTTGTGTTTGAGACCAGAGTCGTTGTACGCAGGACTCGTTGTAATCAGGTACTGATCCTACCTTTAACTTAGGTGTCCTGTAGGACTACGGTGTAGCATGAATGAGATGATGGTGGCCTTCCTTAACCTTTGAACTGTCTATGTCTGCATTTTGATTGGTCTGTTTGTGACATCTGGTGTGAGTTGTTGCCCTTGGCGTTGCACTCCCTCTGCCTGTTCTCCTGCTGTTGTTTGCTGTTGTTTACAGTTGTTGTTTGTTGTTGTTTGTTTGCTTGTTTGTTTGTTTAGTGAGTCTTGTTTGTGTTCCAGATTCCCCCTCGTCTGTGGTAAACAAACAGCTCGGATCCATGACTCTGGATGAGCAGCAGGGTGCGTCACCGCTCGTCTTTTCTTTTGCCCCCTCAACCTCAAACTTCACCACTATTCTTTCTTTTTTTTAATCCTTTTCCTCTCTCATCCTCCCCTACCTATATTCCCTTCTCACCCTGTTTTATCTGTCCTTTTTTGTGTTGTACTGGCTCAGTCCAGCAAGGCCAGTTCCCTTTTTAAACTTCTTTCAGCTGAAATCGTTCAGGTGGAAATCGTTTTTCGTTTTTTTTATTTCGATAATCTCAGACACACCCCGGCTTCGGACACACCCGGCATAGGTTTAAACGTTTTTTTACCAACTTGCGAGTGGGGGACCCAGTGCTCAGGCAGAGAGTCCCCGAATAAAAGCACACACAGCTTTTCTCCTATTCAGTGAAGACACAACATGTTTCCAGTGGAAAGCTACTGTTGGGTGGTGAGGCCTGTTGGAAGAAGACTGCACGTGGGTAGCAGGGTGTCTCAAGGACATCCATTAGGGAGGAGAAGTACCTGCGTCACGCTGAACACCTTATCTTTTAACTGCGGCATGTTCCGGTACAGACTAAAATCAATCTGGTAAACAAAGAAGTGCTGGTAAACAAAGAAGAACTAATACTAACTAATAAATTTCCATTACAGTCTGCATATGTGGGACATGTTCCCTTCAGCAGTGCAGGGTTGTGCAGTAAGAAAGCTCTCCGCTCCTTATCTCTCGTGCCTTGTGTCACCATCATCTTCAGAAGAGCACTCCAGCAGTCAGCAGAGACAGTCAGGCTTTCAATGATGAGGAAAATACACAGAGGGTCTCAAAAATGTTGCATATACTACATTTCTCTGCCACAGAAAGCTGTCATGGTCCTTGCATCTCTGTTTAAAACCGGTGACTTAAACTCCCTCTGATACTCTCGGACTCTTTCAGGTTTATTAACACATTTTAAGCTTAACTCCGGAAGGAGAGAGCAGCTCATAGCTCCAGCTTTGCAGCATGGCTTGTGCAGATTGCCTTCACGGTTGGGCTCATGTGCCAGTCCCAAATCGTTTGCGTTTTGTTTTTATTCAAACTGTATTGGCTTTTCTGAACGTTGACTGCACGGCAAATGGAAGGCTCTCTGAGGCTGCCTTTTGAGGAAGAGGAGGGTCAAAGTTCAGAGGTCATTTGTCTCTTCCCAAAATTCTGCCGATGGTGACTTTGTAATTAGGTGTTTGGTGACCACATCCTAAGAGCAAAGGGAGACCGCAGAAATCATCCCAGCATCACTGATTCCTTGTTTGTTTTCTGACTTGCATGGTGGCAGTGTCTGAGCTTGCCATCGCACCAGTCTCCACTCCTTGTGTTCTCTCTCTTCCCATGTACCACATGAGCTTGCAAACCCTGTCAGTGTGGAATGTGTGTGTGTGTGTGTGTGTGTGTGTGTGTGTGTGTGTGTCTTTATTTCACTCTCCTGTGTGTATGTCACTCCAAACCACATCACCGGACCCATCAGAGGACGATTTCAGGGCTCTCAGGAAAGTTCTGGAAATGACGGTCCTCTGATGGCTGTTATATGTGTTGTCTGTTGCATTTTAATACCTCAAGTTGTTGTGTGTGAGTCTTGTGTTAATGTGCTGCTCAGTAGCCAGGCACATCCAGCAGCTTGCGTGGTGTTAAAATGAAACTCCCTCTCTGAGATTCCTGAGTGAGCCTTGTCCTTTAACCTATCAGAAGCTTAGAGAAGCTCAAAGCCCACCCTCTGAGGTGTCAGTCAAACATGAGGTGTACAGGTGGTAGGTTGGAAGGAAAAGGGGCAGTGAGAGGGAGGGGGGGGGGGGGGGGGGGGAGGATTGGAGATATTTATAATTATAATCATAGTTCTTTTACTGCAACATCGTTGCTTGATTTAGTCTGTTCTTTTCTAAAACATGTTGTGATAGAGTCTGTAATTTGATATTCAAGCACATCAGTATTTATTAAGACTTAAAAGCAATGAGATATGCAGATAAATCCAGGCAGTGTCACAAAGTATCACATTTCGATAAATAGTTGGCTGAATGTACGTAATTTGCTACAGTAGAACTCAATCTCCATTTCGTTCCTTGTTTACCTGTCTCTCTCCATCTGTCTCTCTCTCTGTCCTTGGTTACATGTCTCTCTCCAACTGTCTCTCTTTCTCTTTGTTTACCTGTCTCTCTCCATCTGTCTCTCTCTCTCTCCTTGTTTACCTGTCTCTCTCCATCTGTCTCTCTTTCTCTTTGTTTACGGTCTCTCTCTCTGTCTGTCTCTCTTTCTCCTTGTTTACCTGTCTCTCTCCATCTGTCTCTCTCTCTCTCCTTGTTTACCTGTCTCTCTCCATCTGTCTCTCTCTCTCTCCTTGTTTACGGTCTCTCTCTCTGTCTGTCTCTCTTTCTCTTTGTTTACGGTCTCTCTCTCTGTCTGTCTCTCTTTCTCCTTGTTGCTCCTTGTACCTGTCTCTTTCTTTTCTCCTTTAATTCCTTCCTGTCTCTTAACTTATCCTTTTCTCTGACTCTCTCCCTCTCTCACTTTCTCCATCCCATGTTCCTCTTTCTTACTCTCGTCTCTCGTCTCTCTCTCCTCTCTCTCTCTCTCTCTCTCTCTCTCTCTCTCTCTCTCCATTGCTGTGTTTCTACCACAGGTAGCATGGGAGCCTCAGGGACTGTAAGCTCGAGTACGGGTGGAGCTGCAGGCGGAGTGAGTGAAGAGATGGCAGTCACACCTGGGCCTCCACCCGAGCCCACGCCCCTGCCAGCCCCCCCGTCAGCCTCCACCCCCACCATCACTGCAGGCACCAGCTTCAGCAGCTCTGTGTCTGCTAGCGGCCGGTCTGGTACATCAGAACCGGTTCTGAGTCTTCATTACAGCACAGAGGGGACCATCACCAGCACCATCAAACTCAACTTCACAGATGAGTGGTGAGACATGGGGGAGAGGGTGTTGGAAATCTTTTGTGTTGGATGACATCACATGTCAATGCATACATGACCAGATGTCCTGAGTGTTTTCCAGTTTGTCGTTATGATGACGATTGCCTAGTGGACGTCCAACAACAAAGTAGATGCGGAAGGAGATTCTTAACTTTAATATAATTGACACCACTTTTATGGTGAATAGCTTTCTTGTTTGGATACTGCTGATTGGTTTCCAAGACAGACAGACAACCAGTGTGGTTAAAGGTAGCTGCTGAATCTGTCCCTGGGCTGATGTGGGTATTAATGCTCTTGTTTAGATGAAGAAGGGACTGGATCTGATCAGGGCTGCTCTTGTGTTGGCTTTTCTTTTGACAGGAGCAATCCTTCCTCCAGCTCCATAGCGGCCGGCAGTAGTGGTCGTAAGCCTGATGAGAGTCAGGCAGTAGAGAGAGGTGAGAAACACTGGTCCAATAAGATGTTGTTGTAGGTAAGGGATCGTATTTCCGCTGGGATCTGTATTAAAACCGGAAGTGAGTATGTCATTCCGACAAGTGATCACACCCGTTGTGTAAAATATGCGAATGTCAGCACATTTGATTCTAGAAGAAAAGCCTGTTGTAACAGCAAGTAACAAAATAGTCAGTTGGCGAGCAACTGGATAGCTAACAAGCTAGCTAGACCTAGAGTTTAAATAATTATGAAATATTCTTATCAGTGCTTTTCAGTACACCACGCACCGCAGCAAATTACAAATGCATCCATTAAACTGAATTAAGTACTCACTTCTGGTTTTAATACCAATCCCAGCGGAAATACGGATCCCTTACATACAGGTGTTATTGATGAGAAGTTGTTGCCTAAAAGGTTGACTTGACATGCTACACAACACAACATTGCGGTGTGCCCACATGAAGACTTGGATGTGTGTCTGTATGTGTTTGTGTGAGGTTTGGTGACATGTTTTGGTATAACACAGACATATTTTACTCTAAAAAGAATGGGCTAGTCCCCTTTGCTGTAGTAATAGTTGGGTGTAAAATGTCCCAGTGACACTTACACAGGCCTCTAGATAGTCCTCGTTACAAAATGGGTGAATAATAAGTAACTTGAGAAAGCGACACAGTCAGATTACCTACATTTATTTAGAACTTTAATTTGAGAACTTTTATTATATAGTCACGATTGACTGTATTAATAGTCTGCCAGCAGTGTTCAGGAATATAAGAAGACTGTCATATAGACTGCCACCCCTCTGTCATTGAGCTGGTTCATTATGCTCACTCTACGCCTCTCCTCTTCCCCCAGTAGTCTCTTCTCCTGGGCAGGCAGCCCCGGACAGGCTGGCTCCTACAGCCCGCTCTAGCGACTCCGACCGAGGCAAAGAGAAGGTCTCCGCCGCCTCTCAGGGCAGCTCTTCGGCAAAGGCCCTTGCCCCGGTCCAGCCCAGTGCCCCCCGCGCAGCCGACACCGGGGGCCCGTCATCCTCCTCCTCCTCCTCCTCTGTTCCCTCCTCTTCTTCAGGGACCCTGGGTGCCGGTGCGGAGGGGGTGGGGGGGGACGAGTCCTGCAGGCGAGCAGAACCCCCTGGAGAGGGGGATCCCGCCCAGCCGCCGCTAGCCCGCCCTGACTCGGATGACAGCGACGACGACCCCATCCTGATCCCCTCTGCGCGGTACAGAGGAGGACAGGGACAGAGGTGAGGAGAGGCCCCTTAGATTACATTACGTTAGGTTTGGTCTATGCTAGTCAATTACTGATCTGGAATATTCTCTCCAGTCTAGGAAATGCTTAAGAAAAAGGCTTAAGCCTGTGCGGAGTACATTAATGACATCATTGATTTCCCTAATTTTTTTCTCGTCCATATGTTCTGAACGACAGATAAGGAAGATCATATTGAAAATCCCTCTGTAGTATTTTCCTCTTCCTTCGTATTTCATCCCCTGTTCTACGCAATCGGCCGTGGTTTGCTTGACCTGCTCAGAGCTGTGAAGTGAATCCTTGTTCTTCCTGTTAGGTTTAATTTCAGAGGAACACCAGTAGGGGATAGGATGATCAGGTAAAGTCGTTGAGGCATGTGTGGCGACTACTAAACCCAGTACTAAAGGTCCTTCTTTGACATGATTCTTCAGTTAACCCACAACAGCACTGCAAATTCAACTGGAGCGTGACCCGGTTGAAGGCTCATTTTGCACAAAGAGCAATGCCGTTTCTTTTCTGCTTTTGTGATACAGTGTGAGAGTGTCATGGAGTTTTTTTTTGGCGACATGAAACACAGTTACTAACTGGACAGCTGTGCATGGAGAGCCATTCTGTTTGGGATGACATGGTTGTTAGTTGTGTAGACCCCAGCATGTGCTCTAACGTTTGGACTAGTATAGAAGTCGTGCAGTTTTGGAGTTGCAATATGCTATTAACAATAGTCACAGTGCATGAGGGAGATGATGATGATGATGATGATGATGATGATGGTGCTGTGTTGTGTTATGTTGTGTTAGGGCTGTCAGGACTGACAGCGATCTGAAACTATGGATGTGTTTTGTGTAAGTGTGTGTTGGTTTTCCTTGGCTGGCCTGAAATATCTGAAGAGTGATGCAAGAGTCTTACACTTAGCTTATTTCGTTTGTAATTAGCCATGGATGGTTTTCTTACCTCACAAACACTCTTCCATAAAGGACACTCACCTACACATACACACCATCCTTCCCCCTCCTCCTTTCAATCACTCACTTTCAGCTGTTCCACCATATGGATATCTTAAGTGTCACAGTTTGAACAGGTCAAACATGATGAAAAAAAAAAAAATGCTGAGGTTCTTCATGAGTGGGAACGGAACCCTGGGTGACATTTTTACCTTCAGAACGTGACCTTTCAACCCCGCTCCACTTGTGCTCATTCAGGCGTTCTGCCGCAGCCCGAATCCAGGAGCTGTTCCGCCGTAGGAAGGAGCGACGAGAGATGGAGGAGAGCGAGACACAGAACATCAGGAGGCCTACGGTCAAGATGGTGTACAAGGGCCACCGCAACTCCAGAACCATGGTACAGAACCTCTATTCGGATCCTGGTTAGGGTTAGGGTTATATCCATCATAAAATGAAGAGCCCCTCTGACAGTCATCCAATGTATATAAGTCAGGGTATGTCCAGTCTCGGGAGCTTGATACCGTCTCATTCTGCCTGAGTTATCCAAAACAAAAAAATATTCTTTGTGAAATAAATTCAATTATTAGCATGTGTTTATGTCATTTGGCAGATCAGTCCACCTTTTTACTATGGCATGCCACAGATGAAACTGCATGAAGTGCTTGTCCAGGATTTAACATCTCTTTTGTGTGTGTGTGTGTGTGTGTGTCAGATTAAGGAGTCGTGTTTCTGGGGCAACAACTTCGTGATGAGCGGCTCAGACTGCGGTCACATCTTCATCTGGGACCGGCACACGGGCGAGCACCTCATGCTGCTGGAGGCTGACAACCACGTGGTCAACTGCCTGCAGCCACACCCCTACGACCCCAGTCAGTATCACTCCCACACATGGGCTGTCTCTCTGTCTCTCTGTCTCTCTGTTTTTCTGTTTGTCTGTTTGTCTCTCTCTCTGTCTGTCTGTCTGTCTGTCTGTCTGTCTGTCTGCCTGTCTGTCTGCTTGCAGCCACACCCCTACGACCCAAGTAAAAATCACTCCCACACCAGGGCTTTCTGCCTGTCTGCCTGTCTGCCTGTCTGTCTGTCTGTCTGTCTGTCTGTCTGTCTGTCTGTCTGTCTGCCTGTCTGTCTGTCTGTCTGTGTGTTTCTCTGCTGTTTCTTTCTCTCACTTTATGGACCTATCCATCAGTATCAGACCCTGTGCCAGATCATGGGGATCTCTTCTGTTCTTTGGTCATGTATGCTTCCCTCTTGCATCAATCTATGTATCCGTCTGTCTGTTGGCATATTCATCTATCTATATATGTCTGTCTGCCTGTGTGTCTGGCTCTCTGTATGTTGTTATGTCTATCTCACTGTCCATCTGTCTGTCTGTCCATCTATCTATTCCTTCAGCTATAATTAATATATTTTCATAAGTGACTCAATTGTTTGTGTTATCAAACTATTGTATACGTAGTGCTGTGCCATTGTGGATGAAAACCTGGACTTTGATTTGTTTTTCTCTTTCAGTCCTGGCCTCGTCTGGTATCGATTACGATATCAAACTTTGGTCTCCACTGGAGCAGGCTGCTTCGTTTAACAGAGAACTTGCTGATGAGGTACGCCAAGTCATTTTTTTTTTACCTATAAAGCCAAGGATCAATCCTGCTTCAATTCTGTTCTCCTCCAGGCAGTTTTAATGAAGACTAAAATCCCTCTTCCTGTAATAGTTCACTTCGCCTTTCCCTTTGCTCTAAATTGAGGCAGGAGGCACTGGTCTTTTGCTCACTCTGTGGTGCTTACATTGCTTACTATAACAGACTGTTTAAAGAGTAGATTTATCCAAAAACATTCAGCCATTTTCAGTGCAGCCTACAGAATCATAGATATCTTAGATAAAGGCTAGATGGATTATGGCGGACTCTTGAATGTCCGCACAGGAGGCCATTTTGAGGACAGTATAGCTTCCGGTAGGGATCAGTGGTACGTTAGGTAACATCAGTGATCTTCACAATCGTTTACACTCTTATCTCGCGGAAATTTTGACGGATTTACAAATGACTTGATTTACAATCGTCATTACCTTGGTAATAATTCTGAATGCTTGAACATGTTGAAATGTGCAGCTTAATTGTGTATCACGGCTATTGTGTATCAGTCATTTTACATCAATTGGCGAGTAATTGTTCTTTCTTTTCAATATAACTTAAGTTGCACATAATAAAACTGAAGTTGCACATGATTTCCAATCGGGTTGGTTTGTTAAACATCTTACATTATGATTTCGACAGGAAATTGCTGACTTTATTGCCAATGAAGATGCCAGAATTTTGTGCAATCTGCTCTATTGAACACTCCCTTGAAACAAGACCTGTCAGAGACCTGTCAATGTTATTTTCATATGAAAACCCATGTTTATAATTCTTCATAAGTATGTAGTGCCATAAGAAATATCTTACATTTATAACAAACCAACCCGTTTGAAAATCGGTTGAAAATTGAGCAAGTTCTGGTTATTTAAAAAGTACCACTACCAAGGGGGAGTGAGCTATACTGTCCTCAAAATGGCCGAAATGTGCGGACATTCGACTCCGTCGGCCAGAAACGCAGGCAGGATATCTAGCCTTTATTATAGATATCTATGTACAGAATAACCTGAGCTGCAGTTCCTAACACCAGCCCCCAGAGGGCAGTAGACCTCCACCGTCAGCAGCATTGGCAGCAGCAGCAGAAGCCCTAGCGTAGGGTGTTGGCGTGTGGCTGTACCGAGTCTGTTTATGTTCCGCCGGGGTGGGACTGGTCCCGCAGGGCTCGGCTGGGCTGCGCTGTTGGCGTGTGGCTGTACCGAGTCTGTTTATGTTCCGCCGGGGTGGGACTGGTCCCGCAGGGCTCGGCTGGGCTGCGCAGCGCTGGCTGGCTGTATATAGAAGTTCACAGAGGTTCAGCACGGCAGCAAGGGAGTGGTGTGTGTGTGTGTGTGTGTGTGTGTGTGTGTGTGTGTGTGTGTGTGTGTGTGTGTGTGTGTGTGTGTGTGTGTGTGTGTGTGTGTGTGTGTGTGTGTGTGTGTGTGTGTGTGTGTGTGTGTGTGTGTGTGTGTGTGTGTGTGTGTGTGTTCGCTGGAACAGCTCCCAACCTAAGGAGAACCAGAGGTGGAGCAGGCGAGAGCTCAGCCCAGTGTCTCATGATGATGAGGTCACCCTCCTTGAGCAGATGAGGTGTTCTCCCCTAAAACAAACTCCTGAAAGAGCCTCTTCATCGGCTGGGCACATAGGCACCACAGGGGCCTCTACTAATGTGTCTCATAAGGCCTCATTGTTTTGTTGTTATTTATTTATGGTGTAGGGGACACAGAATTATTGTGCTGTGTAAGAGACACGGATTTCTTGTTTTTTGTAAGAGACACAGGGTTCTTGTTCCCTGCAAGCTATACAGAGTTCCTGGACTGTGTAAAGGACCCAGGGTTCCTGCGGAGTGTAAGGAACACTGGGTTCTTGTACTGTGTAATCAAGTAGGGTTTTTACTTCTGTTGTTGTGCTGTGTAAGTCCAACAGGGTTCTTGAACCGATATGGGATG
>NC_137924.1:15760478-15895478 GCF_963457725.1 Sprattus sprattus
GTCAAACTGTGATACACGCGCTTACCGCACAAGGTAAACAGACAATATGATAAACACAGAAGAATTCGAACCGGTTGCCACATCCTCTTCAGTGGAAGGGCTTCAGCGGCGCCATCAGTTGCTCGTCGTTTGTCGTTTGGGTGCGATTGTTCCTAGCGTGCCGTGCGAGGACTTGTTCAAACACGCAACGATGGCGGAGAAGGGGCGGAATGGCAAACAGCTGGTCCCACGTTCCTGTACCATAACATTCAGAGTTCATGTGGTCGTGGACGGGTGATTCAGAGCCTTGGCCTGGCAAGATATTCCAACACTCTGAGAGAGTTTAGCTTTGAGGTAGCATTCTTTTTTTGGGGGAGTGTAAATACTTGCGCTTACTACCTACACACAACAGATTATACTCGCAGTAATATCGTAAATGAATGTGTACAACGTCCACAAGAACAAACACACACACACATACACACACAAAACATTCCTTATAGTGGAAACTTAAGATACAGTGGTTAAGGCTTCCTATGTTACTGATAGGAGAAATGTAAGACTGATTTACATAGTAAGTAAGGCTGCCAGTCTTCAGTACCAGTGATACATGATGCTCTGATTGTGTCCCTTCATGACCTCTGTTGGCTCTCTGGAATTGAAACCACAGGAACATGGCAGAATCAGGAGAATAACGTCACTCTTTTCTTCTCTTGATCTCTTTTAAAGTCACCAGGGGAAAAAAATAAAGCTCAGTCGCCGTCTTCCTCGTCCTCGTTCTCTCGCTGGTCGTCTTTCACTATTCCTTCATCGATGCTCTCCATCCTCAATCTCTGTCCGTCCAGGTAGCGGGGCCCCCGCTGGACATTGCGGCTCGTGAACAACACCCCCGGCAGTGGAGGCAGGGAGGGCGTCCCTTCCCCGAAAATCTGCAGCCTGGCGTCGCACTCGATGGCCTTGGCCAGGCAGGAAGCGAAGGTGTCCAGGGAGTTGTGGAGCTCAGCTTTGACCAGCACAGCGGCAGTAGGGGGGGAGGAGTCTGCTGAGGGGAAAGGGAACATGGTGTTGGCGAGGCTCGGACATAATGTGGAATACCTTAACACAGCGAAACTGACACACAGTGGCAAAAAGCAAACAAAAACACTGATTCATGAATGTCACATGGTGTGAATTGCATTATGTTTGGTTCTTAAGTTCTTAAATTCTTGAGGTTCCTCCAGACTAGGCCAAAGCTCTACACAACAAACACTAACTGGCTGAACAACCCTTCACACAACGAATGGCTGTTTACATGTTCTGGTGTTTGCTGGTATTTGTTGGAGTAGTGCAAATAAGCCTATAAAGGCAAAGTCCACCCCAATGAGAAACTAAATTCTAAACCCAAGGCCAACTGTCAACGATGACTATTATTTGTTTGGCAAAACGTACTTAGCAGAATGTCTGTGACCAGACAAAACTGTCCATCATTCCCTTATATATATAAAACGGAAAATAAGTTTAATGTAAAATAAGTTTAATGTAGAATAAGAAATACTCAGCTTTGTGGTGCATACAAAAACATCTAACTCTGGATTCTAGTGGTATCAGGATGACTTTGCAAAGACAAAGGCAAAGATTTGTTTGGGTGCACCGTCCCTTTAACACCTGTTTTTCCACTAGGTCAAACACATGCTTGGTTCAAACAGGTGGTAGAGATATGCAGACAACACACTTCACCAATGTGGGTAAAATGACTAAATGTCTGCACGTCTTAAACCGGGGGGAAAAAAAACACACTTTCTATTGATCCTCCTTGCTCATTGTCCGCCACCTAAGTGCGATGTCTAGACAAGCCAACAAAGTTGTTTTGTTTTGTCTTTTTTCTTTCCGCTGCTGATTTCATCTCTAGACCTGCCCCCCCTGTGAGTTCTCTGACTGATCTGATACCTTTGGAATGCTGGTCCACTTGGTCCTCGAACGTGACTGAGCTCCGCCTGCGGTTGCCCATGGCGCTGTTGTGGTGGCTGGAGAAGGAGCAGTCAGTGGAGAAGTTATCCAGCAGCATGACGTCTGTACCTGAGGATCAGAACAAGTGGCATTGTGAGAGAGAGAGAGAGAGAGAGAGAGAGAGAGTGAAAAGAAAAAAGGATGAGAAAAGCATAATATAGAAGATGCAGACAGATGGACAGACAGTTAGATGAACAGACAGTCAGAAGTAAGGACAAATGGATGGACTAACAGAGAGAGAGAGAGAGAGAGAGAGAGAAGAAAGAAAGATACACCCAGACAGACAGATGGCCAAAATTATGGGCATTCAGAAACGCATGACTGTCTCTACGGACAGACTGGCAAAGTCAGTGTTCCTCAGCAAAAAACAGTGAGTCAGTCTTAGCGCATCACACCGCCCACGACCCCCCCTCCCCCCCGCCCCCCAACTCCATACCCCCCTACTGAGCAGCAGCACTACCACCTCCACAACTCCGTCTGGCCATTATGTAACAGCAGTAATGGGTGCGGCGCACAGCCAAATGACAGCCTAACTGTCTGGCTGAGATATGGACCAGAGTTTCTGTACCCCGTCCAAGACATGAAGACAAAGTCTCTAGATGCCTTCGCGTGTTGGCTGTACTGAAGCACAGGCATGTTTTGAAGTGTAGGGCCGTGTGTGCTCTTCCAGTGAGTTACTGTGGATGTAACGTCAAACAGGAAATGGATTGTTCGGAGGAGATGAGAGGAGACGTGACAGGTCTTTGTCTCACAGAACAGGAAATTAAAGAGGAAGTATATGTAATAGAAGTGTGTGTTTGTGTGCATGTGTGTGAAGGGTAGACTGTGTGCAAGGTGGATTGTGTGTGTGTGTGTGTGTGTGTGTGTGTGCACATACGCTGAATGAGGACATGAGGTGCTGTGTGTGTATGCTGAAACAACAGTTCTATCTACCATGGATTTGGGCTACATGTCACAAAAACATTGCTGGGCTATGAACATTCACTAAAGTGAGTGAGAGTGTTTAAAATGACAGCCTCTCTGTCATTTTACAATGCTTTTGACTGTGAGTGTATAAACATCTAAATGTGTTTGTTTTGATGGAAGTATGTCCTTGCATGCATATGCCTTGCATGTGTATACACACATTTAAACTATATGTGTGCGTGAATTAATTAACTGTGTGTGTTTTAGTGTGCATTTTGGTAGGGGAGGGGGGGGGGGGGGGGGGGTCAGTGTGTGTGGGTGTGTGTGTACACTCACCTGAGTCTTGTGTGAAGCTGAAGCCCGTGTCTCCAGTGCTGCTGCCAGGCCCTAGAGAATGGGCTCCTCCCACCAACATGGCCGTCAGGTGAGGGGACATCCCCAGATCTGAATAAATACACAAACATTACACACACATCTGCACGCACACCTTCACAACATTCCTGAGATAACCTTTCACATTTATCACCACAAAAGATAAACACACACACACACACACAGTTACCATCACTCCTTTTTACTGGTATTTTAAGGTATTTATATTTTATTCTCCCAATGAAATGTTTCAACCTCAAACTGGCTTTAATGTGCACTTTTTACATGCTCACTATACAATTCACTTCACATGCAGTGTTCACAAACAAAGGCCTGAAGTACCAGTACAGTTTCCTCAACTGTACTCGGTCCTCCTTCCCAACTACATACATACAAACACAATAAAGCTGTGTTGCACTGTAGTGTATATCTCCCGTTCTCAGCTGGATACAGACGAGAAATCTGATCAAGCATGGCGCCAGCGAAAATCAGCATCATGAGGCCAGTACCCGGGGAGAACACGCAGTGATAAGATGCAGCCAAAGCTTCTTGCCGTTTGGCAATTAGCTGTTGCTAAACGACTGTAAATCTGATGTGGCCTAAATATACCACATATTAGGACCAGGTCACGTGGTCTCAGATTAATGCTGAACATTCACTGGGTACTGTGCCTCACTTCTGAGGGCTTGTTGGGAACACCGTCGCTAAATACTGCTCTCCGTGTGAGGACAGTACACAGTTATGCACCAATATCTGAACAAAACCAGACATTTATTTAGTATCCACTGATAGATACTTTCAAAGTATTTGACTTATAGTCATTGAATCAGTACATTCCTATGATATCCATTATGTAATACTGGTATAAGGCTTCCATGGAGTAGATCTGCCTATAAGTTTGCCATTTCCTATGACCAACACAGACATGTCTAATATTTCAATTAATATCATGTTGTTCTGATGAAAATGTAGATTTGTTGAACTGTAAGTTGCTTTGGGTATAAGCAATAGCTTAATGAATGAAGTCAAAGGTAACTGTTGTAATTAGCCCAAAAGGCAGAACACCCACACCCAAACGAAAGCCTTGAAGATCCCAACCCTCGCTGGATGCTCACCCGTGATGCGGTTGGAGATGCTGAAGAGCCGCGACGTCCTGTGCCGCGTGACAAACGACTCGCGGTAGTACCGGTCTCCGAAGCACATGCCCAGGAGCTCTTTGCGTACCGTCTTGTTCCACAGTCCGTAGATGAGCGGGTGGCACACGGCACTGGCGAACGACAACCACGTGACGAGCGTCTGAACGCCCGGCGGCACGCTCCCTTTGCCCCGGAGCGCCTCTGTGCCGACCGCCACCACGTACGGCCCCCAGGTTAACAGAAAGGTGCCCACCACCACCAGGATGGTAACGAAGGCTTTGCACTGGCTCCCCGAGTACACCAGGCTGCGTCTGCTGCTGCTGGAGGAGGTGGAGGTGCTGGAGTTCTTACGGCTGCCCTTCTGCGCCCCCGTATGCCCGCCTCCTCCATTGTCCTCCTGGGCGGCGGAGGACACCACAACAGTGCCGCAGTGCACCTTTCGGGCTTTGAGGCGCGCCACTCGGAAGATGACACCGTAGCAGGTCAGCATGGCGGCCAGAGGGGGCAGGCAGCACCACACAACCCAGAACACGGCGTAGCTTGGCTCGTGGTGCCACGCCACGGTGCAGGCGCGCTTGGCGCTGCCGAACTCGAACGCCGACCAGCCGAACAGAGGAGGGAGGCAGCCAGCCAACGAGTGCAGCCAGATGTAAGCGATGGCCAAGACGGCGCGGTTTCCGGTGATCTTCATGGGGTAGACCATTGGGTATAGCACGGCGTAGTACCTAGGGGCCAATCACAGAGGAAAGAGAAAAAAAAAAGTTTGGGTTTTTGTTTTCAACGGTTAGTCAGAAAGTCTTGTGCTACCCATGAGTGTGGGGCACATGACCACAAAAACATGATGGTACAATAACGTCTTTCACCATAGTATGCAGGACAGTAAAAAAGAAGTGGCTGAAAAGAATGTATTCCCTCTGTTGCACCCGAGTGATGTGCGTGAAGGAAAAAAATAATAATGAATGAAAAGGCTAATTCATACTGAGCGTCATTTTTGTCATGTACATAGCAGATAAAATGATTTATAAAAAGGCAAAACTAGCCTGTCTAACGAATTGAAAGAAAGATAACTCTCCAAAAGATATTATGTTGGGATTAAAATTACAACACCAACACTACAGTAAAAAAGGCACTTAACACTTTGCCTCCAACCCACAAAGAACGTCTATAAGTAAGTATATGCCACTTATGACCTAGGTTTACATGTTTATATACTTGAGGTTGCCAAAATCATTTTACCTCTAGACATTGTAGAGGTGAACTTAATGAGATTCCTATTGGTCAGACGAAACCCATAGCAGATGAATGAGTTCATGCCAAAAAAACAATGGATGAATCCATGAGTCTGGGCTGCTTTTATAGGAACCCCAGATTGCGTGCAGTAGATCGTAGAGACAGCTAGCCCCCCTCCCCCATCCTCACTGACATTCCCCATCCTCTCTCACATGCGATTCTGTCTCCTTTCATCCGCTCCTCACCTGTCTATGGCGATGGCCCCTAGCGTGAGCATGCTGGCCGAGCTGATGAGGAGGTAGAGCAGGGCGGTGAAGTTACACCACACCACGCCGAACATCCAGTCCCGCCGCACCGAGCTGGCCGCCACGAACGGCAGCACCAGCACCGACAGCAGCAGGTTGGACAGCGTCAGGCTGAACACAAACTTGTTGCTGGGAGTCAGAAGGTAGGGCTTCTTGTACAGCGTTACCACAATCACCAGGTTGCCCAGGCAGATGAGGAGCGCGATGATCACTATGGAGACGGATTCCACGGCAACGGACCCGCCGTCCCCGCCTGTGACATTCCCGATACCCGGAGCTGCCAAGGTCCCATTCCAGCTTCTGTTCATTGTGTGTGGATGGCAGAGGAATACAGCAGGGGACACATGATAGAGGACTGCTGAAAAAGAGGAGAAACACAGAATTAAGGCTCTGCTACAATGCCCAGCATGAACCCAGATGTGCTGAAGAGACAGTGTGGGGCAGTGGCCTTAATGGCCAGTGATATGAACTGACTGATGTTATCTATCAAATTACAAGCTCTCCAGTGGGACGGTCATATTCATATAACGCCACCATGAATAACCATACAGTGCCTTGTGCTGTTTATGACTTTAAGATTGATGGTTGTGCCAGACAGAGTGTTAGGACGCCCTAAGGTTAATAGCTCCAATTCACTGCCATTCGCAAAGGAATGTCATGTTCTTGCCCTGGTAGTGGGGTGTCACTGACGTCAACAGAAGTTTTTGGGACAAGAATGAACTGAAACCTAATATCTTCTTGGCAGTCCTCCATGCCACAGTTTTACAAACATGAAGCCTACAAGTCAGTCATGATATTACTATTTATTTGTCTGAAAAGACTGTACACAACATTATGGCTCTAGGGTTGTGGCAGCTAATCAGACAAAATGATGTCTCGATTCAGTGTGTATCCTTAGCAAGTCACAAACACGTTGCATCAAAAACATAACACCGCAATTCTCCCCTGTACGCAAAACTTCACTTTCCTTTCATTAAGACTAGAAGCAACATGTCTGCTTAGCCTAAGGTGACCAGATTTCTGAGACAAAATCCGGGGACAATTTCAGTTCAGATACGTTAACACCTCCAAAACATGTAAAGTTTTTGTCTTTGTAAACGGAAAAACGGGGACACTGGCTGGGCCCTTTTTCATAAAGCAGTTTATCTTACCCTTGTTCTTGTAAATTGCAAGGGGAAGTGTCAAACAACGAGTATTTATCTTAAAACTAATCACAAAGTGGCTGAAATGAAGAGTAGTAAAGGTAACAACCTTTTGTCAGATAATTAGAACCAATTTTTTGTGATAAGAACCTCGTTGACTCAAGCTTCCTTGCAGTAGGCCTAACCTCTGTGCTTGGCTGATAAGTGACTGGTCTGCACATATGGGTGTCAGGTGTATGTTTTTCCAGCATAGAACATGTTAAGGCCATTGAGGAAACTAAATGCAGTGTATTCCTATATTCTGTGTAATCAGCTGGAACAATGAAAATACAGATTAGGCCCATACACTCCATGATCTTTGGAATTGTTTTTTTTTAGGTATTACTATACCAAAAGTGATTTAAGAAACAAACAAACAAAAAGATTCAAAATATAATTTCAGTAAAAAAAATCCAAGCAATGTCAAGGTGAAGGGGGGAGATATAAATAATCTAAATAATAACAAGTTCTGTGGCACACTTCCAGTTGACATCTTTGTTAATGCAGAATATGTGAAGTTAATGTGGGGAAAAACACATTTCATTAGTGTCTTTTAAGAGACCACCACAAGAACATACGTTTTTTGTTTTAGTTTTTAGGTAATGTAGTCCTACCCTTATTCTAGGCTACATGAAAATCTATGTAGCCTAAGCACATGACTCATATTTTAGCAAATTTGTTAACCTCCTGCTTAAAATTGAACTGATGAGACTGTTTTTGCTTCCTCATCTTGAACGCAACCCACTGCCATAACATCAGCAGTTTGACTAAACTTGACAAAGAAAAAAATATTCTTCCGATTTTGAGTATAATGTTATAGTGATAAAATAGACATCTGACAGCCTGGCCCAGGGCTATTTGAAAACGTATGTTGATACAATATAAAATGAAAACGTTCGTGTTCAACCAGGCTGTATCTAAAGCCTACAACAAAATTGATGGCAGGGAAGAGTGGTTGCGCGGCTTTTAAACCAACGTTCCCGGAGCCACCCAGACAGAGATAGCATACCTCATACGGTTTGTGATTAATGTAAGTCCGCACTCCTCAGCTTTCAAGTGGTTTCATTTAATGTCAAGTTGCCAACTACCTCTAGTAACCCAGATGAGTGAAACTGTAATATCATAGTACTGTAGCTAGTATCACTGCTAATGTTAAAAAGTTAACAAAGTTAGTTAGCAAGTCTACAGATGTGACTGACATCTGACCAACAGATAGCTGCTGCTTAACACACACATTGTTGCAAATTGTAGATCATAGGTTAAATAATATGATTATTGTAGATCATGGGTTAAATATGTAGATCATGAGTTAAATAATATATGACATAGATGATAAACAATGACACTAACCTATCCCAATGCTATCCTATCTTGTTGTACTCGTATTGTCAGAGCTAGCTGGCTGACAAAGATGGCAAAGATTCTACCGCGCTGCATATTCCACCAATCAAAATACTAAAAAGACGGTCATTCTAGATCTTTGAGCTCCGAGCGAGAGCTTGCTGCCCTGGCTGCTGGCTGGCTTGCTTGAGCCTGTGGTATGTAGGCTACGCAACTAAACGTTTTGGTCATTGTTTTCTTTTTTAATTTTTAATTTCTATCCCGGGTCTATCTGTGAAAACCGGGGACATTTCCGGGGACAGCTCCAGCCGGGGACAGGCCACCAAAAACGGGGACTGTCCCCGGAAACCGGGGACGTCTGGTCACCTTAGCTTAGCCCCACTTAGGTTTGCTTGATTTCCCACATTAAAGCCTGTAATCAACAGCACATGATAAACAGTCATAGAAGGAGGGACTTGAAACATTCACGGTAGGGTAATGTTACTCCAAAGAAATACAAATCAGCGGAAAACAGACAAATCAGACCCATAAATGTAACGGTTCGGCTTGTGTTAAAGCAAACTCTCGTAAACGATCATGTAACGGTGTTATAAATATAACTTGCAGTTAGTTGGCTAGCTAGTAAACTAGCTTGGAAGCTAGCGATTAAGGAAGGCATCATAACTTACTCTCTCTTACCATATAGTTTGTCAAAATCTAGTTTATGTTATAACATGAAAAACATAGGCCTACTAGGGGAAAATATATTCGAAAGAAAGCGGCTAACTTAATATGATACATTTATCAAACCAACAACCGCAGCATCCGAAACTTAACGGCAACTGTTACCCCGCTCACCCAGTTCAATCACAGTGCGTAAGCTTTGGGAAAACTTTCCCCTTTGTCCATGGCAGACTCTCCACCTCTCCAAGGGAAAAATCTCACCTCAATCCAGTGGGTATGGAACCTCGAACTCGACAACGAATGAAAAGTCATCTTGTTCTTTTAAGAAATTAATAATCCAATAATCGCCTTCTGGAGTAGGAGTCCGGTTGCAAACTGGTTCGCATGGTGCCTCCTCGGTGTACCGTCTACTTAAGATAATGGGGCCAGTCTCCGGTCGCAATGGCGACGGTCCACCCGTCTCCCGAAAAGTTACGCTCTTCCTTCTTCCTTTGCTGGCGAAACCCCCCATCCCGTCGAAGATGTGGGTGGTCTGACTGAGTGGTTGTCACCATTTTTGAACAGCCGCACTGTCGGTTCCGTCGTGTTCAATTCATAGAAAGTTCGATAGAAAAGTTAAGTCATTCATCCCCTTCATTACAATGTAACGGTATGACACAAACTCATTCTTTGTTAAGTCTGGCCAAATATGAACCTTAGAAAATCCTATGTCTTTAAATAAGATTAGTGTTTGAAACATGTATAGGCCTACTAGATTTAATAAAAGGCTGGTTGTAGCTTGCTACAACATATACACGGAAGAAGACTTGACATTTTGGAACTTCAAAACTTTGTTGACCACCAGGATAGATCAAAGTTTCGTGCACACCTTACATTAGCCAATCACATTAGAAGACCGAGTTGTCAACCACTCATGCGGAGAACCAGTCTTGGCCACAAGGGGGCAGTGTTTCTCCATGTAGCAACCTCGGTACAAAAATAATACCATTTCACACAGCTATTGGTTTTATTCCCAAAACTATTTTTTTTATTCCGTACTTACAAATATACACAATGATGCAGAATGACAAAGGTGAAGAAGTAAAAAATTAAAATTAAAAAAGAGAAAATTATAGGCAGGACTGACGCATCCATGTTTTCTGTTTAGTTTCCCTGCTCCCATTAATTCCCTTTTAATATTACTCAAAATCACACCCAAGAAGCTCAACTCTCATGGTAATGGAATTCTCCCAATTGCTGGGAACAATTCGGATGAATTTGGTGAATATGGGAGGGTATATGTAATTTCTCTTGTGGTCGTTGTTGTCTGTGTTCCCTTCAAATTCCTGCAGAAACAATCATTCAGGGGTTAACAAATACTTAATTTTATCATTGAACAATAATCATTGCTGTGTAATCACACAGACCCATCAATTCGTACCTTTACTTCATAATCCTGGTCATCCGTGTACTTGGTCCACCTGATTCCGTCATTGCTGTACTGCAGAGTGAAGGCGGAGACAAACATCTTCGTGCCCAGTGACTTGGCCCCCTGGGTAATGATCCCTGTGATCTTCTTCACATCGCTCAACTGGATCTGCAGCCACTGGTTCCTGTTATTGTGCTGTGACAGATAGAGTCAGACAGACGGCTGGTGTCAAGAGGAAATGACTAGGAAACATACCCAGGGACACACTCTGTCATGGAGATCCGAGCTCCAAGAGATTAGTTTTGTTCTGTTATTCAAGCACTCTTAGTTCAGAAAGTGCATCCTATTAGCTTAAAGCAACATTATGATTTTAGTGTTTGTTAAGGTAGGTTTGAAAATGTCCTCAAATTCATTGTGATTGTATATGACTAAGTTAGCGAGAGAGTAGTACGGTGTTCATTTTCGGACCTCGTCAGATCTCAGTCTCAAATGTCATTCTCAGGCGTCATCCTCACTTTGTCAATTGTCATTCTCACTTTGTCAATTGTCATTCTCACTTTGTCAATTGTCATTCTCATTGTCAATTCTCATCCTCACTTTGTCAATTGTCATTCTCACTTTGTCAATAATTGTCATTCTCACTTTGTGAATTGTCATTCTCACTTTGTGAATTGTCATTCTCATTGTCAATTCTCATCCTCACTTTGTCAATTGTCATTCTCACTTTGTCAATTGTCATTCTCACTTTGTCAATTGTCATTCTCACTTTGTCAATTGTCATTCTTTGTCAATTGTCAGAGAGATTCCTACTTGTTGCCCAGGCAACTCATTATGTCGTTTTGTTCTCTGGGTAGCAAACCCCGAAATGCATTTCTTAGCCAGCTAGCTTTTATTGTTGTGAACTGTGACATTGTTGAGGTTCCCAAGGCAAGGCTGTTAGGTGTTAGGTAGTTAGTTCACTAGTTTGAGACAAAAATGTTGTAATGCCTCTTAAAGCATTAATGAAATGTTACAGGCATGTGAAGGCCGTTAGAGGCATGACACTCCAGGCATGTAGAGCTAAAGCTACCTTTGCTTGCCAGGCGTTGACCTTCCCTTGTCTGTCCGCACGGGCAAGCCAGGCCTCCCAGGTCCCGGCATACCAGCTACTCGCCGTAGAGCTGGCGGTTATCTGCTGGTCTCGGATATCTCCACTCTTCATTCCTAGTGGTACAGAACAACCTGCAATCACACGCAATCACACACACACACACACACACACACACACGCAAGCACGCACACACACACACGACCATGAAATTGATGAGAAATTATGTGTTGTTTGCAGTTTGAGTTAAGAGAATGAGAGAGTTATCTTATGGCTCTGATGATTATGTATTTTGCCTGTACTCCGTACCATCCAGCTCACAGCCATAGTACTCCATGCGCACAGTTGCTTTGTTATAGGACTGCAAAGGATGAAGACGTACAAAGCGTCCAATCATTGGTGGGTAGAATATGTTTTCCTTCTCCTCATGGGCTCCCTTGTTACCTATGAAAGTCTTTTAAAAGGACAGAAAAACAACTGCAATGGATAAAGACAAACAGACAGACAGACAGACAGACAGACAGACAGACACAGACACAGACACAGACACAGACACAGACACAGACACAGACACAGACACAGACACAGACACAGACACACACACACACACACACACACACACACACACACACACACACACACATATATCCCTTGTGCTGGCCCCTGCAATGTCCACCAACCTTCCTGACGGTGTCACTGTCTCCCTTGTAGAAAACCCACTTCCTGCGGTCTGTGCTGTAAGATATGGCATAATCCACCAGGTAGTTTGAAGAAAACATCTCTTTGGCTCCCTGTGTGGCAACTTTGCTGATGACAACTGGCCTCTGGAAATCCACCTGGGCAAGAATAAAACACATACCTCTGAATCAGGGCCATCAGTCAGCTCGGAACTGCATTTTTTAAAAGCTCAAAAAGTGCCACCATTAAATAACAGAGAAACAATCATTTTGAACAATATTATTGTCTTAGTTGATGGTCATAGCATGATAATGCATTTGGGAGGCTCAACCCTGTGCTTAATTTCACAAAGGCTTGAAACCAATGCCCTTTGGAACTGTTTCAGTGAACGTACCTGAATCCATGAACCTGTATCGTCAGTGCTCCAAGCATTGTACTTCCCTGAATTGTGCAGCCGTGCCAAATGGGGTTCCCAATAACCTTCACACACGCACGCACACACGCACACACACACACACACACACACACGTGATGCACAATGTGAAGAGGACAGTAGTGATGGCTGACTAGCTAAATAAAACAAAGCACTAATCAAAATGGCGGCCTACCTCTGGTGTGGGAGGCTGTGATCTGTCGGTCCTGAACGCCGCCTGACACAAGACCCAGTGGATGGCCACAATCTGCCAAGTGATAGTAGAACAGATGAACAGATGACTAAGTTGATTAATTATATACACTTTGATAAAATGTTAAAATAAATAGATTTCATGTTATTATTAAATTATTACATTATTAGATTATTACAGTGACCTCATGAACAATTTTAAATAGGCAGTTGTATGATTTGATACCTCTGTCTGAAGAAGACTACATTACATTGTACTTGAAACTATTCTCTATCAGGAAGATTGTATTAACATTAGCTGGACAAAATGCAGTCGAAAGTGAAATTGTGTTGCAGATCTGTATCTGAAGCCTGATGGTTTGATACCGTTGTCTATCACAAGGAACAATGTTTGCATTCCTCGTTGTTGAGAGAGTCCAACCTCAGACTCCAGGAGCCAAAGGCCTGGCTTAGACGGCCACATCTGTAGGGTGGCAAATCCTCCTGAGGAAATGAAAAACAAACACAAAAACCACATCAAATTTGTCTGTGGTGGGGACGCAACTTGTTTCACAAATGAATTCCTATAAATAATTACAAATTGTCTTTAGAGTATTATAAAATTAAAAGAGTAATACACTAGAACATGTGCCTTTATCACTTGGCCTACAAAGTAGATAGGGACAGGTGCATTGTCACAAAGCAGGTAGCTTTTCAAATCTACATTCTGCAATCTACACAGTGCACAGAAACCTGAGAAGACTGACCCGGCAGAAGAGGGAATACGCCTTGCCGATGCAGTTTGCCTTGGTGGTTCAGGAACGTCTGCCCATGGAAATGGATGCTCTGCACATCGTTTGCCTCTCCCATATTGAGGAGGTGCCAGTTGGCGAGTTGATTGGTGTACATTCTCAGGCCTTTTAGGGCGTAGATTATGCCATTGATGGCTTGGATTGGAGAGAGAACAGAACAGAATTGATCACTTAGTGTTCACAAACCTTATGGTTTATTTACATGTTTACAGCTTCTTATTTTACGAGAACAAAAATTGAAACGTATGTAAATAAAAAAATACACAGACATAGGGCCTCATTTATAAAAAGTTGCTTAGAAACATCCTACATTTTGTCTAAGACATTTTCTGAAATGATCGTAAGTGAGATCCACAGAAATCGAACGTACACACAAAAAAAACACGTGTAGGCCAATCCTTCAGTTATAAATCACAAATGGTCGTGGAATTGTGCACAACTGAATCTCCGCCCTCAAAACGCCCCAATTTAATCTACTTAGCATATTCTCAATACACAAACAGAGCGCATCCTCAATGCACAAACTCTCTGTGACAATGGCACGCAAGAAAGAAACATGTAAACAGAAGAATTATAGTGAGGCTGACATCAACGTTCTGCTGATGGAAGAGCAGATGCGGGCCAAAACATTATTAGAAAGCCTGTCTGGTGGCGTATTGGCAAAAGCAAAGTATGTGACATGTAGTAGGCACGTCTCCGAAGCACCAGCGGGCGCATCTGCGGCACTGCAGCACCAGAAGCCGCATCTGCGGCAGCAGCACCTGCTGCTCCAGCATCAAGGCCTCGTCGGCCATCGCCACCTTCTCTTCAGCATGCCTTTGCTCCGCTCCACTACCGACCGCGCACGGGCATGTGCTGTATTAAAGTGGGCTTCCTAGGCTGTCTGAGTGTGCGCAATCTGGACGAGAATACATTGGGAACCCTGTTTTACGCAGGAAACTTTCACATTTTGCTGTTCCTGGGCACTGTATGGAAATCTAATACATTGTGGGCATATAGAGGGATAATACTGCGAAGAACATTGGGCAAAATTTTGCTTTATGATGACCGGGATATACTCGACTGGTCTCCAATTTCTCGTCGGAGCGAACAGACAAAGCCTGAACCTGAATGGGAATGTCCTGGTTGCATCTGGTGCGCCTCTGTAGACGAGGGGGCATTTCGGCACAAAGCTCTAACAGAGCCGTTGTCGGCAAGCGTTACCTGCTTATCAGCCATTGATCATCCTGTGTCAACAAGTCTGCGCGATCACGAAAAATAACCTTTCTCTCCTTATTGCGCAGTTGGCAATATCCTCTAACTTCGCCAATGCTGCCATATATCCTACTGAAATTTAAGCCACTCATAGACTTTTTGTAGATTTAGCAAAATGTTTTACACTTGTGAAATTAAAACGGAATGCCTATTAGACGTGAATTTCATTCATGTGTGAATTATTCTAATAGTTGAATTGATTTTATTGAGCGAAACATTAATTTGGCCTTTCACCATTAGCCCTAACGGTGACGGTGGTGCTGACGATGATGATGAAACTGTGTGTCGGCGCTCGGAGTGTTCTGAATTCCTGCAGTACTCCAGTATTGCCACAAGGAAATGTACTTACGCGCACTAAAACCAGACGTCGAGATACGTCCTTTTCCACGTCTAGGACGGTTTTTATATCTGTCTGATTTGATCGAACGCACACTCTAACATCAAATCTGTGCGTAAGTACGTTTTATAAATGAGGCCCATAGACTCATAATTACAGACATAGGGCCTCATTTATAAAACGTTGCTCAGAAACCATCCTACATTTTCTGAAATGAGCGTAAGTGAGATCCACAGAAACGAACGTACACACAAAAAAAACACGTGTACGCCAATCCTTCGGTTATAAATCACAAATGATTGTGGAGTTGTGTTCAACTGAATCTACGCCCTCAAAACACTCCTATTTAATCTAATCAGCACATTATCAATGCACAAACAGAGCTCATCCTCAATGCACAAACTCTCTGTGACAGTGGCAAGCAAGAAAGAAACATGTAAACAGAAGAATTAAAGTGAGGCTGACATCGACGTTCTGCTGATGGAAGAGCAGACGCGGGCCAAAACATCGTTAGAAAGCATGTCTGGTGGCGTAATGGCAAAAGCAAAGTATTTGACATGTAGTAGACACGTCTCCAAAGCACCAGCACCTGTGGCACGAACAGCACCAGAAGCCGCATCTGCGGCAGCAGCACGAAGGCTTTGGTGCGCTCCACTACCGACCTGTGCTGTATTGAAGTGGGCTTCTTAGGCTGTCTGAGTGTGCGAAATCTGGATGAGAATACATTGGGAACCCTGTTTTACGCAGGAAATCCTCTTTCGCATTGTGCTGGGCACTGTATGGAAATCTAATAAATTGCGGGCATATAGAGGGATAGTAGCCTACTGCGAAGAACATTGGGCAAAATTCTGCTTAATGATGACGGGATTGCTCTACTGGTCTCAAATTTCTCATCGGAACGTTCCTGTAGCCAGGAATCCAAGAACGGACAAAACTTGAATGTGTATGGCCTGGTTGCATCTAGTGCGCCTCTGTAGACGAGAGGCCATTTGGGCACAACGCTCTCGGCAAGCGGTACCTGCTTATCAGACATACATCATCCTGTGTCAAAAAGTCTGCGCGATCACAAAAAAACCCTCTCTCTCCTTATAGCACAGTTGGCAATATCCTCTAACAACGCCAATGCAGCCATAACTGCACAGACAAGGACAGGAAATCCCTCAGTTGGGTCCTAAGGTCTGCTGAGAGAATTAGTTAGACTTCCACTGCCTCCCCTAGACGACATCTTTAGGACGTGCTGCCTCCGCCGAGCATGTGGCATTTTAAAGGATGAGACTCACCCCGCAAACCATCTCTTCACCCTGCTACCCTCTGGCAGGCGCTACCGGGCCACTACAGCCCGCACCTCCAGACTGCAGAACAATGTCATCCCCAGGGCCATCACAGAACTTAATAATCACACTACCCTCCTACCCTCCACCCAGCACAACCGCACTTTTTTTAGTGGTTGCACAAACAAATTTCGTTGTGTATCTAATGCACAATGACAAATAAAGTCTATTCTATTCTATATCTCCTAATGAAAACTAAGCCACTATTAGACTTTTTATAGGCTATACGTTTGAGCGAAATGTTTTCACTTGTGAAATTCAAACGGATACTTATAAGACGTGAATCTCATTCATGTGTGAATTATTCTTATAGTTTATTTGATTTTATTGAGCGAAACATTAATTTGGCCTTCACCATTAGCCCAAATGGTGACGGTGGTGCTGACGATGATGATGATGAAAATTCGTGTAGGCTGTTGGCGCTCGGAGAGTCCTGAATTCCTGCAGTACTCCAGTATTGCCACAAGGAAATGTACTTACAAGAACTGAAACCAGACGTAGAGATACGTCCTTTTCTACGTCTAAGACAGTTTTTATAAATCTGTCCTTAGACGTGGATTTGATCGCACGCACAGTCTAAGATCAGTTCTGTGCGTAAGTAAGTTTTATAAATGAGGCCCATGGAGATACAGATATATGACAGATATATATATCACATATGACACAGATACACATGCAGCCTACACATTCGACTGGCACACACGCTTCAAAAAGACATAAGTCTACATACCTGGGAATTTAATGTTCTCTTTGAACAAAGGATCCATGACAGTTCTCTTGTTCTTTCTTTGAATCCTCTCATAGTTTTTCTCATAATACCAGCTCTTGTTTTCATCAAATGTCATGAAAAGAAGCACAAACTCTCTGGTGTCCAGAGGCTTTTTACCGAGGGTGCCACTGCGACAGATCAAGAGAGGGCCGATAAGCCCTGAATGTATGTCTCTCTCCTGTGGAATATTCACCCCAAAGCAAACAAACAAACAAACAAACAAATACCACACGGCCACTTGGTTAATAAAACAATATTTTGATTGAAAATTCATTCAATAGTGAGAAGCATCATTACTGACTGGATTCACTCCAGAGTAGTATGCCCAGGTCCGACAGTCAGGTTCGCCATCCTTTGGTCCCACTTTTTGGCCCACTTTCCACATGTAAGTGTAAGTCTGGTTGGTTCGTACTGCGTTGTCAGCTTGGTACCAGTATGGTGTTCCGTCCACGTAGCTCAGTCCCTCCATTTGCTTGCTGTATTTGACCCCCTTGGCATGAATGGAGTAGGGCCTGCTTCCCAGGTTTCTGAAGACTACCTGGCAAATGAATTACAGAGTTACAGAGTACAGAGTTACAAGTAATATTTCCAAACTACGGCCTACTCCTTCCAGTTTAGTCCATAATGAACTGTTTTATTTGTATTTTGGGCTACTTGGGTCGCAGTCAGTTCAAAAACCTTTCATTTAGCAGTCAATTCAGTCCAGCGGTTTTAGTTCCAGGTGAGCACCACAGGATCAAAATTAAACCCCTTATTTTACCCCAAATTTGTGATCATCAGATCTTGTATTTTGATGTCTATTTCATTGTAATAGAGCAAACAGTAGATCAGCTACTGAAAGGAAAGTGGTCCTTTCAAAAATGTTCAGGCACAACGTAAGTTTAGCTTCACTCTCAATGGGACCCCTACAGACCGTGACTCAACTCATTTAATTAGGATGGGTTGCAGTCACCACTATGTCAAATAGTGGAGTTGGAACTTGAACTTGTGAATGAGTAAAACTGGCTGGGTAAATCAATTATGAGAGCAAAAGGTAATATATTTACTCTCTTCTCGTGTATCTTTCATTTACAGCAGCATCTTGAATACTACAATATTTCTTCATGAACATACCATGATTGTGTCGCCCACCTCGGCCCTGATGACAGGGCCAAGTATTCCCAGATGTTCGTCAACCTCTCCTCTAATGTCGGGCGTTTTAAATTTGGGGTCCAGATACCCCCGATATACCACCTTAGTGAATGAGGTGGACCTCCCATCAGATTTCATGTCAGATCGCCTTATTTATAAACAAGAGGGAAAAGACGTTATGAAAAAGCCGTATGGAAGCTTTTCAACAGGACATTTTAAATGACTGTTGTGGAAGAATCATAGTAAAAACCATATTGAGAATCACATTTCCCATGTTAACTGTACTCATTTAATACAAATGAGCAAATCTGTGATACTTTCCAATCCACTTCCTCTGTGACTTTACCTTTGTCCGTATCCGCCATATTCCCACTCGACTTCCTCTGCACTCAGGAAATACTGTCTCACGTTGGAGCCCTTTTCCACATTCTTCAGAAAATATTGTGTTGTCTCATCCAGTGTCATACCTTCCTCATGCACTGCTTGGTTGTATGGGTCCTTGTATTCAATGTACTCGTATTCCTCATTACTCAAGGTATCCTTGTCCTGGGAGTCATATAGCGGTGCGTATAAGTCATAGTCGTTGAATTCTGGTCGGGGCAGGCCGATGACTATGGCATTGTTCAAGATGTCCTCCTCGTTTGAAATTGGCCTGGATCCCCTCGGCTGAAACCCTCTTGAGCTTAAACTAGACCTGGCCTGGGGCTTATACTCTTTCTTCTTCCTGGTTTTCATGGCATGCCCTTTAAACGGCCGAACTCTTCTATGCACCACTGTCTTCTTCTGCTCCTTCTTCGGCTTGGTCTCGTTCTGAATGTACTTGGTCATGTCCTCGGGGATCTCCATGTGCGTGGGCGTGTGTTTGCCCTCGTAGCCCCAGTGTTCCTTCAGGTGGTCGAGCGAGTTGGTCCTCATCCCCTCGCTCGTGTTGTGTGCCAGGTAGATGACGACCTCCTCACTGCTGTTCAACTCATCACTCTCCTGTTTGTCGTTGCCATAGCGTTCAGACGAGATCGATTCACTGCTCTCTGAATTACTATAGAGAATGTGCTGACTGTTCTCAGAGGATGACGTATTAAGTTGTGGGAGCCCATTGATTTGATTGTCTGAAGAGTGTGTCATGTTGACTCCAACTTGCAGAGAAGTTTCATTGTCCCCATCCTCAATAACAGTCATGGACGCTGTTCCATTCTCAGTTTCATCAGTGGCGTTGAGCATGAGTGCATCTTCGGGGCTCATCGTGCCATCTGCTATGCCCTCTGCCAAAGTCGTGTCATGGTCCCCAGGCATGGTGACATTGTAGAGAGCCAAAGACCCCTGCATGTGTGGGTCTACCATCTCCTCATCCAACTCTCCTCGGCTGATCTCAGTTGGAGCATCTCCATCCAGAAGCACAAACTCTGTGTCAGTCTCATTCAAACTCTCTGTAAGTGACTCAAGGGGGGATTCAGAGTAAGTAAAGACATAGTTGCTGTCCACACTTCCTTCAGCAGTAACGTTTTCAGAGGTCTGTGTGCCATTCTCTGTGTAATCTAGAACTTCTGATGAGTTTGACAGCAACATATTTGTCTTCGAATAGTCTGTTTTGTTGCTGTCTACACTTCTTTCAGCAGTAACGTTTTCAGAAGCCTGTGTGCCATTTTCTGTGTGATCTAGAACTTCTGATGAGTTTGACAGCAACATATTTGTCTTCGAATGGTCTGTTTTGTTGCTGTCTACACTTCTTTCAGCAGCAACATTTTGAGAAGCCTGTGTGCCATTCTCTGTGTAATCAAGAACTTCTGATGAATTAGACAGCAACATATTAGGGTCCACAAATGATAATGATTCATTGTTTTCAGATACAGCTGTGATGTTGGTTTGTGTGTCTGACGAATCAGAGGTGTAATTACTGGAAGTGTAGTTACTCGTTGCGTTCTCTGAGGAGTGGACTGAAGAAACTGGATCACCTTGTACTGGTGCTTGGACATCTATCACAGCCTGGGAAGGGGTACTCGGCTCAGTATCAGAACTATTCCTCACTTTCTTTGAGGTTTTACCTGGTAATTCGTCCACATAATCAAACTGGCTGAGGTCCACTAGCTCCATGCCAGTGGTGGACACGTTGCCCGACTCCTTATGTGATCTAATGTCGAGTAAGCCAGCCCAGTAGTCTGTTTGTGTATCAGTTACCGGGTTCACCACCTCCTCTGTAACATCCTTCTCTTCTTTTGGAGTACCGGTGTATTCTTCCTGTTTCCACATAATGTATAGTCCTTCGTCCTTGTCCTCGTTCTCGTATTCGTAAACATAATCCCGGAAGCACTCCACGTCTTTAAATTTCACTCTCATGCCCTTGGTTGTGTCGTGAGAGTTCAGAGATGACAAAAGCCAATCTCCTACAAAAAAATGTAAACACACAATTAACCATTAAACAACATAAACGTGACGTAGTAGTATTGTTTTTCTGCGGATTTCAGATAAGAAGAAAAAAAATGTTAATAAATGTTATCACCATCAATGATCTGAAAGACTCTTGATCTGAAAGAGTAAGTTGGTTAGTGTCTGTCTTTTTTACCTTTACTGTCCATGGCCATACTGATGGTCTCCCCTGTCATGGGGAACAGTGTGAGAAAGTCCTCCTGCCTGTTGTTCAGTTCAAACGTGTGGCCATAGGCAGTGACAGTCTGGATGCGGTTCTGTTCCCCAATACTGGAGATGTGCCAGGTGGCAATTTCTCCGAAGCAAAAGCCCAGGACTTGGCCACTCTCAAACATATAGCCGTTGATTGCTTTAGAAACGTGGAAATGGTAAATTAAATATGTCAAATTAAACTTGGGTTCCAACATCTGGATTACATTAATCAAAACGTGTCCAAATATTTGTATTATCATCCCAATGGTAGTGTCTCGTAGATCTAGATCACTAAACTGTCACTTATTCTCTATTTGGAGACCTAATATAGTCAAGCTCCAGTGTTGATGAGGAACAGGTTTGATACTGACTGTGCATAACATTCGATGCGTAGAAGTCTGGGGCATCTTTTCTGACTCTTGGTGGGTCACCGCAATATTCCTGAATATTTTCATCCAAGTACCAACTTTTGTTCTCATCAAAAATTGCAAACATGGCATGCTGCTCCTTGTCTGCCTTCAACTGCAACAAAAAACAATTAAAAATAACTTTTGTACTGCTAATGTTACAAATCAATGTGAAAGATCTATATATTAGGGCCGGGACTCGATTAAAAAAAATAATCTAATTAATTAGAGGCTTTGTAATTAATTAATCGAAATTAATCGCATTTTAATCGCATATAAATATTTGACCTGAGAACAGTGAGAAGTAATTTTTTTCACATGGATTTTTAGTATACCATTGAATAATGACTGAATACATAAGCTTAAGCAACAAAAATATTGTTTATTTTTGTTCAAGTCCAACAGACCAGTGCAATTTTTGCCATTAAGTGTAGCAATACCATATTTAGAAATGTAGTACATTTCAGAAATGCAGGTAGCCTATAGATAGGTAGACCTTCTGTAAACTATAATAAGTATAGTAAAACACAATACTTTCAAGTACATTCAGAACATTGGAAACCCTGACTGTTAGAAAACATCTCTGGTGGAGTGTGGGTTGTGTGTGGCTTGTACCCGGAGTAACTAACCCGGAGTCAGGCTTAACGTCCACGCTAGCTGCTATATGTTTTTGCATTGAGGTGATACTCGATGTGTTGCGGTGATATGCGAATTCCTTGTTGCATAGCTTGCACTGAACCATGTTCTTATCGACGCCTCCATCCGTTCGTTTTTTGTAACAAAATGTCCCATCAATTGGCCCAACCAACGCGGTCTCATCAGCTTCTTTGTTCATGTTCATGTTCACTGTACCCATAGACATGTATAGATAGACGCCGCCTCCACTGCTTCAGCCCGTTGCCTCGGCGAAACGCGTCGCCGCCATTTTGGGAAAGGAGCTCTCTGCCGTCAGAGGTCTGTCAGACGTGTCAAACAAGCGCAAGTTGCCAGGTGCTGCGGTTTATCTGGATAAAAATCACGATAACCTTTTACATTTCGCAACCAATTTCATGGAGTATTCAAGGGTTTATGCTCTACGTGAAGTGTGTGAAAAAGATTTGCCTCTACGTTACTTTGAATCTCGCTAGTTAAATCGCCAGTCATGTGCATGGGTCTATGATAAACGCTCACTTTTCTTGCAAAGCTCGTGCATTTTGAAAATACTGAGAAGATCTATAAACTATCGAAATAGTGCTTCTTTAGTTACTAGTATTGACCATCATTAAGAGAAAGAGCATACATCAAATAGTGAGAAACTGGCAGTCAGTGTGTTTTTCATAGTTTAATAGTTCCTTTTCAAGTATGTGCATTAAGAAACCTTGAACAGTGCAATTGGCAATACACAGTTATTTCACAATTATATATTGTGTAAATTGCACTGCATAGATCTGAAAATGTTAAGAGCATGATTGTATATTATGTCAAATTGTACAAATGTACAAATATATATATATATATATATATATATATATATATATATATATATATATATTATATAATATGAATATATACTTATACTTAAAATATATTATATTATATTGTATCACATATTATATATATATATATCATATATATGTTATTCCATTGCACATTATACTGAGTCATTATATTATATTGTATTATATATATGCTGTGTTATTTATATTACAGTTCAACTATTGAGATGTGTATGTATATATTGAGATGTGTATATTTTTACTGCTATAGAAATATATAGCTTTTTTTTGTAATGTTGATTTGTGAAATAACTGTGTTGCCAATTGCACTGTTCAAGGTTTCTTAATGCACATACTTGAAAAGGAACTATTAAACTATGAAAAACACACTGACTGCCAGTTTCTCAATATTTGATGTATGCTCTTTCTCTTAATGATACGTAGTAACTAAAGAAGCACTATTTCGATAGTTTATAGATCTTCTCAGTATTTTCAAAATGCACGAGCTTTGCAAGAAAAGTGAGCGTTTATTAGACCCATGCACATGTATGACTGGCGATTTAACTAGCGAGATTCAAAGTAACGTAGAGGCAAATCTTTTTCACACACTTCACGCAGAGCATAAACCCTTGAATACTCCATGAAATTGGTTGCGTAATGTAAAAGGTTATCGTGATTTTTATCCAGATAAACCGCAGCTCCTGGCAACTTGCGCTTGTTTGACAGACCGCTGAAGTCAGAGAGCTCCTCTCTCAATATGGCGGCGACGCGTTTCGCAGAGAAGCAGTGGAGGCGGCGTCTACCTATACATGTCTGTGACGGTCGTGGTGCGACCGCACATGAAATCGCACTTCTCCCCATCTCTCCAACCACTAGCGCACCCCAACAGACATGGATTGCACACACACGCACACACGAACACTCATACGACTGATTGCAATTGGATCCACCTGATGGGTGATTGCTTATTGCCTAGACTGGCAGAGGGGACACAAACAATGGTATGGGCCAGACCACCTGGATAAAGTGGTTGGGTTTACATCCTTTTGAGACATTATTTATTACATAGGGAATTATGTGGTTTATATTTGTGAAGGAATACTATGTTCGTGTCTCGGGTCCGTCTTGTCATTGTGTTTTGTTTAGTGTTTGTGTCTTCCCCCCCTTGTGTAAAGATGGTGCTGGCCGCCAGGTGTATATATGTTCATTGTTCTGTCTAGTTCAGTTAGTCTAGTCTTGTATGTGGACCTTTTTTGGTGACTGCTGATTTTTGACCTCTACCCCATTTAGAGGCTTAGCAGGTATTTTTAATTGATCTATGTAATGCTGCATTTGTGTCCTCTTCCCCATTTAGAGGCTTAGCATTGTGTTAATAGTGTTTTGTACTGCTGCTTTTTGTCCTCTGCCTAACGAGAGGCTGAGCAGGTAATATGACTGGAGACTGCTGCTTTTTGTCCTCTGACTGAGAAGCCAAGCAGTTCTAAGAATATTTGGAAGCATAATAAAGCTTTAATCTGAACCCTCACTCTGTCTCTGAGCTTTCGGGCCAAACCCACACATTTTGACGGCAACCGAGGCTCGGTCCGTCACAATGTCTATGACTGTACCACTGTACCACTGTGGTTTGTTCAACTTGTTTGAACCGAATTTATGCGCGTTAGTTGGTGCGCCAGTATAATCGGTCCGTCTGGAACTCTTCCAGTGAGAAACGTTCCGCGGTGCAAAAATAGATACGATTAAAATGCGTCAATTTTTTTAACGCGTTAATTTTTGTGTAATGAATTAATCTTAATTAATGCGTTAAAGTCCCGGCCCTACTATATATATATACAGTATATATATATATAGAGAGAGAGACAGATATATATAAAGAGAGATAGATTGATGTATGCATGGATGTATGTGTGGATGGATAGATAGAGGAAAACAGAAAAGAGTTCTGTGCTTGTAATCTCAGAGGGTTACCTGAACGTTCCTCTTGTTCAGAGACTGGCTCTTGCAGATGAGCAGTGGGCCCACAAGGCCAGAGGCGATGTCCCTCGGGGTGTTAACCGCGCTGTGGTACATCCTGGTCAGGCAGCGTGGGTCGCTAGGCAACGGCTCATCCTCCTCGATCACATTCCACACATATGTGTACGTCTCTCCCGGCTGCACCGCGTGGGTCTGGTTTCCTGTGAGAGGACAGATGCACATCACGCTGTCTGTCTGCTGGAAACACACAGGCCTACTGCAACGTCTTATAATTGTTTTCTACAGTTACGAAAACAAGGGAGGGGTCTGCGTACATCCTAACTGTTGCTGTTGGAGAAAATGAGGAATAAGTATCCACACACTGTTCTGTTGTTTCTTTATAGCATTTTAGCTTTTACCTTCTTTAACAGTGGCTCAACTGGGTTGGATGCTCTTAAAAGGAGTGGAAAACAGGCTTGTGAAAGTGGATGGATGTAATCTAATCAAAATTACAATCTAATTACAATTTGCAAGTCTGGCTAAGGGCTACTTAACATGCACCAAGGGAATAATAATAAAAATAATAATAATAATAGACATAGGGATGGTTGATAAGCTTTTTAGAGAGAAACAGGCAACTATAAATATAGTTGAGGGTGCCAGACAAATTCAGCAAATATCCCAAGTGTCCATGTTTCTCAGCAGGTTGAGACAAGGTGGAGTTGATCCACAGCAGGGAGTTGTAAATTCAGAGTTAAAAGGTGCCTTACCTCCCTGTGGATAGTTCGCTCCCTCTCCTGCCTTGTCTATGGTCAGACCGTGAGGGTAGATGCTGTATGGCTGGGTGGCTTTGTTGTTGAACACAATCTGAAATAACAGCATCGTAATTGGTTTTAGGAGGCAAGTCTATCGGTCACAGGAAACCATAACCGGTCCTGTCTCAGGGATGGCAAAGCTATGATAGTAGCATCTCAAACAATGATATATAATATTAGTTTTCAGGATCAGAATAGAATTTTTCGGTCAGGTGGAAGCTGTGATGGCTCAATCATGAAATCTATTTGGGAAACTTGTAAGCACCTGTTTGAACATGTATGAAGAGGGAATCGTATTATACCACATCAGCCTCTTTGAGGTGTAACTATTCACACCTCGGCATTCATTTGTGTTCTGTCTTGAACACCACGTTGTCCATTATTCGTTACATATAATGTAGTTTCATACGAAAATACTGTTTGTAAAATCAAACATTAATCAAGACAACCGATATCCAAACACATAAAAAATATAACAAGCAACACAGCATAGCACCAAAGCAAGGATAAATGTATAAATAGGGAAGCATATCTGGTGAGTCTCAACACACCCTTATCTGATCTCTGATTTGTGCCCTAATGACAGGGCCGATGATGCCTAGTTCCATCTTCCTCTGTTTGTTCTCCGCCCGCTTCGTGAAGGTCTGGTCCGTATACTGTGTGAAGACTGCCTTCTTGTACTTTTTACCAACACGGTCGGGGCCCTGCTTCAAGTACTTGGATCTGAAATCCCTGGATAAGAAAGAAGGAAGCGAAGTATGGGAATGGGGCAGATCATGATTCCCCTCTGTGGATGATATTTCAGCAACTGTGTTTAGAGACAGACTTCCATTTTTTGTTGTCTTTCATCTTTGAATATCTATTGATAGACACATCAACTGCGTTAAGCACATTAATCGGACATAAAAAAAATGCTAAGCAAATCCCTAAACCGTTGCTTATACAGAGCTAACTGTGATAGTGGAAAGTGTTTATGAATTGTAAGACGTTGAACACGAACGCATCAATGTAGTCAGGCATGTTTGGAGTGTAGTCCCAGATCACTTCCTCGGCGGCAATGTAGTAGGTCCACATCTGACTCTGTCGCCTCTGTTGGATCGTGAGCTTGCGCTGAGGCTTGCTGAAGCCCTCGCATGTTTCCACCGTCAGAAAACCATGCATCCCCGCTGGAGGAAAGATAGGCAATAGAAACCTTGAAGGCCTTTATGACCCTCAAATAAGTATCTTCATGGAGCTAAAATATACTTTGTTTGTTTGTGTTTGTTTTAAGATCCAATATAAGTGAAGGGAATTGTTAATAGTGAGATTAGGTTCAGTTCTATCATATCACATAAAAAAACATTGCTCTTGATGATTTCAGACAATATTCCTGACCTACAGTCACCAGGCCACTGGTTAAATAGCCATATATTTGTACCACTTTTGATGAATTTGAATTTAATAAAATTGCGAGGTCAGCACAACTTATCAACACTAAAACCACACCAAATGTATACGAGGGCATCACCAAGCGGCATCATGACTGCACTGTGCGCTTTGCCAGCTTACCCTCCAAGTGTTTGCTAATGTGAGACGAGACCAGCCAGCGACCGGTGTGAACGGCCGTCATGCTGGCACTGGTGGTGGAGCCACTTATGATGCCCACTGAGGAGACTCTGTGCCCATCCTGTGTTAACACCTGCCCGTTGAAGTGAATAGAAAACAGCTCTGGTGTGGAACTCATGCTCAGGAAATGCCAGCTGACAGAGCTATAGGCACAGACGTTCAAACCTGTGGAAGGAGGGCAAATGGGTAAGAGAGTGGGAGTGTGATTTAGACAGAATACTGATAACACTGCCACTAGTACTTCAGGTATATCTTGCAACACATTTCAGTTACACAAAATGATGTAAATGATATAGAACAGTACGCCGTTCTACGTAATATTATTGACTAACCTGGCACAGTGCCATTTGTATAGCCGTTGATGGTGTATTTCATGCGTTCGGCAGAGGGGGGGGCCCCTTTGCTGTACCAGCTGAAGCTCTCATCAAAAACGCCAAAGAGGAGAACACTCTCCTGGTGGAAGTGTTTCTGCTTTCCAGAATCATCTAGACTGCCTGTGAGGACAAAAGCACAGCAGGGAGGGCTATGAAGGTGAGATGCCTATAAACTTCAAGCCAGTTGAACTTAAAGTTCTGTTAGATTTCACATTTTCTTTGGCGACATGAACAGGCTATTTCCTCTGTATAGAATGAGAAAGAACAAATAGAATGGAAATTGAACCAAGACAGTCAGCTGATTCATTTAAAAACACTGCTAGTGATATCCATGTTAATGTTTCTCCTCAATATCAGTGTTATATGTACCATGGACTTTACGGTAAGGACAGCACTATTCCAGAACTGAGGGAGGTATGGAGATATAACCCATTCACAAACATTCTGAGCAAACGTGGTCCAAAATTAAAAAATGTAAACCTGTAAGGTCGCAGCAAATGAGTGACATGGAATTGCTGACCTTTCTGTTCTGACTTCTAGGGAATGTACTACACCATATATATAACTCTATGTGCCCGTTGTGCAGATAGTCTGGAGACTTTCAAAAACACAACTCAATTTAGGAGATTGTGTAACTACAGTGAGTGACCTACAAGAGTGTGGCCTCACGGTTCAAGTCTCAGGCCGTGTTAAGTCCTAGGGAAATTAATGTCTCCTTCTCATATGAATTGTTGGTCACACCCATTCTTATTTTTACCCGGTTTGCAGATCAGCAGTGTGCCGATCAAGCCTGAGTTGTAGTCCTTGACCATGTCGACATGGGAAAAGTACGTGTATGTGAGGCAGGGGGGGTCATCAGCCGCCGGTGCCACCGCTGACGTCACCTCCCAGTGATACGTGTGGGATCCACCTGAATGGATAATGTCGTCCTCCTTCTCTTTTTGTGAGGTGTTGTCGAAGTAGAAAGCTCCTGAGATAAAAACATATGACAACAAATATCATCAACATGTTTACATAACTGTTGCCTTAAACATACTGTATATGGGCAAAATATACCTACATTGTAATTTGCTTTTGATTAGTGTGATGTAATAGAACGGAAATTTTCTTCAACATATTTCAAACTGTCAGTTTGTCAGTTTCAGGGACAACAAAAATGCCACCGCTTTTGGATATTGATATGGTGTTCTGTGGTGGAACACACTGGCAGTTCCTGACACTGTTCCTTTTCAGTGGACTTCAGAACTGGCTGTGAATACACTCTGTCCATGTGGTTAATGTATCCAAAAAAGTCAAACACAGCTGCTTGTGTAAACTAGTCTGTGTACTTAGCGGAATGAGTAACATCATCGTCTTTGGTGTCTCCTCTCTCTCTCTCTGGGCATCAGAAGCAGCTCAGACACCAGGCATTTCCCAACAGCTCTGAGGCTGGCATTACTGTAACCCACGGTGAAGACACACAGGAACACACCCTCTGACTGTTTGCCATAAGCGACACCATGTGTGTGGATGTTGCAAGGCTGATCCACCATGTTCCGGAACGTCACCACGATCACATCGCCTTCCTGTCCACGTAATGTTGGCCCGAGCAGACCTAGACAGACCCACCCACACAGACATCTTTACTGTTTTTCATTTACAGGTATGCATTTGTACACAAGATTATGATGGCTGCATAAACTGAAGTTACTCAACAGTTGTATCATAAGACCACGTTTTTGCGTGTAAATTGTAATTATGAGTCTGTGGCTATTGCACACAGCCTATTCACCAGCTGTTTCTGACGTGTCTTTGGGATAATATTATTGCTGAAATATGTTCAGACTATTTACCTAGCCACGAAGGGTGGGGCTTGGCCTTTTTAAAGTTGGCATCTTCATATTCTCTGTATACCGCTTTCTTGTAGATGACTCCAGACCTGAAAGAGTGAGAGTATTTTGTTTACATAAACAATTAGAGTATTTGTTTACGTATGAAAATCCATTACAATTACAGGCAAAAGTCTTTATATCCTGACCTGAATGTGTAATCATAAGTGCAGGTCCTATGTGAATAAAAATTATAATAATAAATGTACGCATCTTCAAAGATACCTGTGAATTAAACATAACACTTTCAATAGTCTGAAAATGTTAAATCCGTCAGAGGTCATGGACAAGGACCTTGAAACATGTCCTCTCATGAAACAGTTCATTCACCCTCTTTTATTAGCGTTTGTTTTAAAATGTAATTAAAACTTTTCAGCGCATGAATATAGTAGATGACATCAGACCAGAATTTTAAGAGATTGTTCTGTTCTCTCACAAGTACATACTGTGTAAGAAACCATCATGGAAGTCATCTTCAAAACCACACTCTCTGACAACAACATCTAGAATCTTCCCAAAGACAAAACTGACCAGCAAATACATGACAGAGGGATGACAGCCAAAAGACTTGAAGTTTAAATTGAAATTCTAGATTTACCTTTGCTGTCCAGGAGAAGAATAATCCCAGTCAATGTTAACAGCAGCGATGTAATAGTGCCTTTCCACGGCTAGCGCAGCGTTGCTTAGAAGAGTGAGAACAAGCCAAGCAAATGAAGTCCCCTCCAAAGGACATAGCTTCATGTCTGTGTTGAGCACTACAGACCGTCTGTTCAGGAGAGAGCACAGAAAATGTGGTCTCCAAGCTGCATGGGGCAGCGCCCTTTATCACTGCCACACACACACACACACACACACACACACACACATACACACACACATAGATAGAGACAGGAAAGCTTCCACTGCTGCTTACTCATTCTACTGATTACTTTCTCTGTTACACACACACACACACACAAACACACACACAAAGACACACACAAACACACACAAACACACACACACACACACACACACACACACACACACACTCACTCACTCTCTCACACACACACACACACACACACACACACAAACACACATGCACACACACACACACACACACACCCACACCCACACCCACACAGACAAGTTTACACAATGTGAAGCACATTTACATTAAAAAAAGTTACACATTTCACTTAAACCAAAAGAGGATTTCCCACTAGCATGATGTAAGTGCATCTCTAATCATAGGCTACTGTGTTATGACAGTCATTTTGAAATTTCAGTTTAACTCGTCTATCTCACAGTCAGTCCGTCATACTGCATACCTGCATACTGCCATACTTCATGCACTTCAAGGTGAAAAACTGATTTTGCATTCTACTAGCGTACAACATAAGATTGTTTATTATTTTAACCAACATTTCCACAAATGGCACTTGTTGACATTTAAAAGCAGACATTCCTATACACATTCCTATACATTCCTATGGTCTTAGCATTTGCTCCATGTAGAAAGCCTGCCCTGTAACACATCCACAAGTTTAAGAAGGAGTTACTCATCCTCAAAACCACTATGCTTACCTGGTATACAGATGTTAGGTATTTTTCCATATTGTACATGCAAGAACGAAAAAATACACCCATTACTGGAAAGGCAGGGAAGAGTACTGTAAATGTTTCATCGTGACACTTTATAAAACAACCAACTACCTGCTGACATTTACCAGAACATATATTGTCTCCTAACACAAGAGAACACACAATCCTTGATTTCAGTACAACTGCCTATGACCTGGGATATCACATTTTGCCCTCATATTCAAACAAAATATATTGGATTCTTTGCCTCTTGTTTATCAAAGTCAAAAACCTTTGAAGGTGTGCTCATAGTGTACCCTCCAAGAATAATGTAATAGTGTCTGTCTCCCAGATGCCCCACTGTGAGGTGGGGAAGCAGCTGCAGGACACGGTTCCTTCTCAGGAATGTGCGTCTGCAAAACAACATTTATAAAAATATAGCCGCAAGCAGTGATGATTGGGGTCCAAGAAGGGTACAGAGTATTTCAGGACATTAGCTCTGCTTGAAATGTGAGCAAATGGGGCCAAGTATAAGCACACCAAATGTTCACGATTTTAGGTTAAGCAGTTCTTGAGATAATTAAAGTATGTGTGTTGTTGACGACATTTCACCAAATTTGGCATGCTCCCAAAGAATGTTGTAATGATTGACTGTATCAAGTCTTGTTAAAGGAAATCATTGGGATTTTTACAATACAATGGAATCCTGTGAGGCAAGTATCCGAGTCAAAATAAACCGCTTCTTTACGCTATTGACAGGCTCGTAAATGTTATTATAAATGGACAGGATCCCTACAGAGATACACCTGCGTCTGCTTACCTCAATAACTATAAAGACACTGTTCCCTTAATATTCAGAACTTATTTTAGAAGACTGCAAGTATAACATTTGTCTGTTTTAGCTTTAATTAGAAAAGTATTAAGCAGGGCAAGTTTTAGGAGTAGTAACTGTGATGTAGGAAGATTTTTCCCTTTCATTTTCTTTCTTTCAAATTAATCCAACATTTCAGTGATAACAACGTCTGGTGCACACCTTACATTAGCCAATCAAATTAGAAGACCGAGTTGTCAACCACTCATGCAGAGAACCAATCTTGGCCACAAAGGGGCAATGTTTCTCCATGTAGCAACCTCGGTGATTGCATTCATAGTACAAAGATAATTACATTTCACACAGCTATTGATTCTATTCCCAAAACTATTTATTTTATTCAGTACCAATACCAATACCAATATACACAATAATGCAGAATGGCAAAGGTACAGAAGTAAAAAATTAAAAGAAAAAAAAGAAAATTATAGGCAGGACTGACGCATGTCACGCATCCATGTTTACTGTTTAGTTTCCCTGCTCCCATTATTCCCCTTTTAAAGAGTGCTGTCAAACGATTAAAATATTTAATCGCGATTAATCACATTTTTGTCATAGTTAACTCAAAATGAATCGCTTTTAATTGCACAGTTTTATCTATTCTAAATGTCCCTACAATTACTTTTTTCCATAATTTTTTCTATTTTAATGCTCATATCAACATGGAAAAGTGGATTGGCTTGCTTTATGCAAATGTTTTATGTTATTGAAAAACAACATTGACAAACAGGGCGGTACAAAATAAAATTACAAAGTGCACATTTCAGGTAAACAAGGACTCACCCTGTAAGCAAAATGACGTCCCCTCGACATCCTCTAATGGTCTCTCTGAACGTTCTAAAAGCGTAAATGTGTATGGTTCCCTTGACAACTCTAGGACGTTTTGCACGACGTTTCAAGACCATCCCGAGGACGTTGCGGTGACAATTGGGAAACGTTTTCTATAGGTCCTGGGGACGTTCTGCAGGACGTTGCAAAAACGTCCCTAGGACATTGCGGTGACGTCTGGAAAACGTGTTTCTATAGGTCCTGGGGACGTTCTGAAGGACGTTGCAAAAAGGTCCTGAGGGAATTGTGGTGACTTCTGGGAAACGTGTTTTAGACGTCCTGGGGACATTATTCAAGGACAGTAAAAGGTCTGATTGGAATTTCTTAAAAATCCTGTCTCGCAAACACAATCTGAATTTGACAACAATCCTAATATTTAGGCCTATAAAGCAAACGTGCACTGCCCTTATTATGTTTTAAAGGAACAGGCTGATCTGCCGTTAGAAAGTTATTAAACGGACTTCCGGTTGGCGGGTTTATGGAGCAGTCGCAAGGACAGTAGCCTCCCATGAAACCGTTCAGACTTTTTGACTAAAACCTACCTATGAGTTAATATTTTTGTTGTTTTATATCCCGTTTTACACTTTAATTTTTATTTTTTTATTTTTTTGTATAACATACAATGGCGAGTAAGTCCGGGAAAAGTTCCAAAAAGGATACTGGGGAGATTAGCCTGACCTTGGATAGCATAACCGACCTGCTGAATCACCATACTGCAAGGCTTTTGGCCGAGTTTAAATCTTCATTTCAGATAGTGGAATCTAAATTGAACTTAATACAGTCTACATTGGAAAATCAAGAAGAAAGCATAACATCACTTAAAACAGCAGCGGAGGACTCGGCTCAGCGAGTCACAGACTTGGAACAACGGTGCTCAACTTTGCAGGTTAGCAACGAACATCTCCGCAACAATGTCTGTGATCTGGAGGGGCTCAGCCGGAGACAGAACATCCGCGTGGTGGGCTTGGAGGAGTCAGTGGAGGGGACTCGGCCATCGGAATTCTTTCCATCCTTTCTCTGCGAGGTCTTCGGGCAGCTGCCAACACCTCCAGAAATCGTCAGGGCTCATCGCAGTCTGGCACCCAAGCCCAAGAAGGGAGAAAATCGCGTCCAGTGATTATTAGTGATGTGTCGTTCGTGAACGATTCGTTCATTTTGAACGAATCCTTACAACGACTCGAGAGTAACGAGTCCTCTCAAAAAAAGATTTGTTCTTTTTCTCATTCATGACCGCGCATCGGGACTGTTGCATTGGCTAAACCAAGGAAACAGAAATTATTCGTTGAATGCAGGTCACGTGAAAAATGATCCAAAGACCCGTATCCGAAGACCAAGTCTGAAAAAGAACGAATCATTTCTGTTTCCTCTAGCTGACTGTAGGCTACTGAGCCTATGCAGGTCACGTGGAAAAGGATCCAAAAACCCATATCCGGCAGATGAACGAATCATAGATCCAAAGACACGGTTGGCGAAAGAACGAATCATTGACCCAAAGACATGGGCTCTGTTCCGTTTTCCATACCCTCCGTACCTACCATCCTTAATTTGAGTATGTAGGGTGTTCCGATTTTGATCGCGGCGAAAAGAAGTATACCCAAAGGACCCGTATGTGTACTCATAACGGACAAAAAGCTGAGTGTGGAACCAGGGTACACTTTCCATTCTCAACGGCCGCCATCTTGTCTACGTAGTGGAAGAGACAGAGCCAGGCAGAGCTTTGCGTTTTATTTCGAAATCAATGGCGGACATAATGGCTACGGTGGCTATGATAGCAGAGTCAGAAGACCACAAGGCTACAGACCGCAAATGTCAATATCAGCAGTAATTAAACAACTGTACTGATATTAAATGTACTACTTACATGTCATTCTCAAATTAAAGCCAGTGACATGAGTATTTTGGTGGTTTTTAACGATGTATACGGACAGTTAGCATACCTAGCTAGCCTAGCTTGGTAGCATTACCATTGGTTCTGAATGGCAGTTATGCTAAGCAGCTGGCTATCCCCCCACCCGGGACTGTAGTTAATTTCCGGTAAGTGCACCACGGAGTATTAGATTTGGAACACACTCACCTGCTGAGAATATGCGTACCTAGTAAGTGTGTACTGTGTACTGCGTATAAGTATACTCATGGAGTTATGGAAACGGAACATAGCAATGATTTGCAAAAAAACGAAACATTGAACGAAAGACCCATATCCGGCAAAAGAACGAATCATTGAACGAAAGACCCATATCCGGCAGATGAACGAAACGTTGATCCAAAGACACAGAGTCGGGAGGTGAACGATTAGGTCATCTGTCGGATGCAAGTATTAGGATCATTTTTCACGTGATCTGCATAGGCTCAGCATGGGAAGCTATAGAAAACCGAAATGTTTCGTTCATTTTGACTGGGTCTTCGGATACGGGTCTTTGGATATTTTTTCACGTAACCTGCATATGCTCAGAAGAGGAAACAGAAAGGACTTATTAAAGGCACCCAGTGCAACTTTATGTAAACATTCAATGAAAAATAAACATTCAATTTCTAGTCTTTTTTACACGTAGTAAGTTTCAAAAACTCCATACCATTACATATTGTAATTCAAGGAGCAAAGATGAGACGTCGTTGTGTGGTGAGAACTGATAGAAAATCGTAAACAACAACAATCGCCGGTGGGGAGAGGCCATTTTTCCATTGACTGGAAGCCTGCTGTATTTATTGTAGGTTACAAAAAATAAAGAAAATGGCGGCGATTGTTGTTGTTATCGATTTTCTATCAGTTCTCACCACACGACGACGTCTCATCTTTGCTCCTTGAATGTCGATATGTAATGGTATAGAGTTATTGAAACTTACTACGTTTAAAAAAGACTAGAAATTGAATGTTTATTTTTAAGCCTCGAAAGTTGCACTGGGTGCCTTTAACCTCGTTCACTTTCGAGTGTCTATGTTTAGTAAGACGTGAATGATATTCGTTCACAAGAAATAATACTAGGTTTAGTTATTTTAACTTTACATACAGTTCAGTGCAGCGTAATTGTTTGCCATGATAATTAAATGCTTATGTGATAATAAATGACCATTTCATCCAAACTTTCATAATAGGCTACATTATTTGAATGCAGGATTTTTTTTTTTTAATTAGTATCTGCTGGTTTACATGCAGTAACCTCCATGAAAATATGATACGTGTTTGTAGTGGACGTATTTACGCCAGGGAATTGGCTATAAAATTTAAAAATGTTGAGCGTTTTTTAAATGAACGAACGACTCGAAAAAAGATTCGTTCATTTTACTGAACGAGACTCAAAGATTCGAGTCGGTAAGATGATCCGAACTTCCCATCACTAGGATTATACGCCTTCACAAGTATCAGGTTAAGGAGCTAATCATCCGAGAGGCACGCAAGAGAGGGACACTTTAATATCCTGGCCAGCAGATCCGTATATGAGGACTATCCGGCTGATGTAGTAAACCAATGAGCTGAATATCGACAGGTCATGTCTGAGCTTTACAACCGTGAACTTAAACCATCACTCCTATATCCATCACGTCTCCGCATTGTGTTGCCTAACGGTGAGAAGCAATGGTTAAAATCGGTGGAGGAGGCTAGGCAGTGTTTGGCGCGATAGCGTCCCTCCTAGATTGCTTAAATGAATCTCGTGCTAGCTATCTTTTAAGAAGGGTATCTATAATGCTTGTGGCACATTAGTTGTATGCGGATTAAGTTCAATCGCTTTACATATGTAATGTGAATTCAGTTCCAAATGCTTAGTGACTTAAATTTCCTTTGAGCAGTTTATGTGCAAATGTAGCCGTTAGCCAATCTTTAGCACAAACTAGCCATTGCTTATATTAGCCAAGTCTTTAGCCATGGGCTAGCCTTGCTAGGTAGAAACGGCCACTGCATTTGCCATACCTTTTTTGTTTGCATTAATGGGGTATAGTCCATTTTTAAATAGTATTGGACCAATATTAATGTGTTCATATTGCTGCTGATGTTTACTCTTCTTTTTGGCAATGATATTACAACCTGCATTACAATTTAAAATGTGTTAAAACGGAACATAATCCTGGTACCTCAATGCCTCACTTTTTATTGCTGTGGGTGTTTCTATGAATTTGAAAATTAATTTGAAAAATGTTTCTATGAATTTAGTATTTAAATAATATAATGTTTTTTTCTACTATGACGTTTAGTGACCCAGAAAGTTCGATAGCCTAGTGTGGATTTTTACATAGCCTTGGGTAGCTCTGCATACTATGGTCGGTTATCGCCATCTTGTGGTGGAAAAATGTAATGTTTTTATAAGATATGCGTTTTCACAGGGAAATGTTCCACCCTTAGGGGCCGATCACACAGGACGCGACTTTTAAAAGCGCGTCGCTAGCAAAACCATTGTTTTCCTATGGTACGGCGCGCCTTTCATGTGCGCCTTTTAAACGCTGCGCCTCGCGCCTTTCTGGCGGTTTAAAGGCGCGCCTAAAAGTTAAAATATTCTCAGCTTTAAGCGCAAGGCGCAGAGGCGCATATTTTAGCAGTTTATAACTATGAGGAATTGTACAACTCCAGATGTAAGAATTATTCAAATTCTATACGGCGGACACATGCGTGGACCTGCGTGAGCAACCAATTGGCCATCTCTACACTATGCCTTTTATAAATGCCTTTAAAACAAATAGGCTAGCATGCTAGCTAACTGTAGGCACCACTCCACAGGCGCATAGGCGCTTTTCCCCAGGAGCATCTTGCCAACGCGCTTTCGATGCGACTGCGCTTATAAAAGTCGCGTCCTGTGTGATCGGCCCCATAGGCCGCGTTCACACTAGACTTCTTTTTTTAGAAAAAAGCGCCGCCTTCTGCACCTTTTTTACATGCAACTCTATGGGAAAAAGCAAAAAGGCGGACGCCTTTTCAGAAAGGCGCCGCCTTTTATAAACTTCTAAAAAAGCGCAACCTCCGACGCCTTTTTGAGTTCAATTTTCTCAACTTTTCAGAAAGGCGCCGGGTGACGTCAAGCGCCTTTTTGACAGCTGACCTATCAGGACGAGGAAAGTAGGTAGTCGCGTACCTTCCCTAGTAACCTTCTATCTCCGTTTAACCGACCATCGTATTTGAACCTAGAAGTTTTTAGTTTAACTTTTTTTTGCTTAGATTTTTAGAAAGTTACCGAGAAATAGACACTGTACAATTTACAAACCACATTATTGTAACTGAAAAATACGTCTAAGAGGATTTGCGAGGTGTCTGAGCTACCTTAACTAATGTTAGCATGCTACTAGCCATTAGCGATTAACTGTGTTTTTGCAAAGCATCTGCCCCAACTTTCTTTTCCCGACATTTACATGTATCTTGTACATAATCCATTCCCATAAACCGGAGATTTCAAGCGTGCAGAAACTCTTCTGAGCAGGCAAGAGTGCCAATATTGGCTAACGAGTTGTAGCCAAATTCCTGGGTGAAGGGCTAAATAGCTTGCTAGCTTTGATAATACACAGCCATTACTACGACTGTATCAACGTGCTGCGTTTCACTTAACAGGTCAGTCATTCCCTAAATCTTTAGCAATTGTATATTTAGGTTGTCACATTCAACAGCGCAACATATCCCCTAGCGTTTTGAACTTTCTGTGAGTTGTGACCGTATGTTATGACCGTAATGTGTTTGCATCAGACACAAATATGGCGGTGCTTAAAAGACAGTGACGTCACATAATATCCATGAATTCTGAAGCGCTCAAAAGGCGCTGAAGGCTGCGCTTTTTTCTTAAAAAATAAGTCTAGTGTGAACGCCGCTTTATTTAAGTTTGAAATCTCCTTCTCGCCTTCTATGCAAATAACTGATGAAGTTTATTTAGCTTTGCACATTGTGGGAGTTTTTCCTGGCAATTTTTTTTTTAAATTAATTATTATTTATTTATTTTAGGGTTAGGGTTAGGGTTAGGGTTAGGATACTTTTTTGGAGCAGGGAGGGGATTTTTTATCTTTTTTTACTGACCTTAACTTTACTGACCTTACTTTTAATATGTTACACATGATTTCTAGCCACTTTGTTTATGAGATAAAAAGTTGCAAAGCACTAGGCGGCTGGTGGGTACAATACGCTCACCCCTGCCCTTATGTCCTTTATAGTAATTCTGATGAGCTGCAACCTTAGATTTGTATGTAAAGGGTTTAAACCATCCAGTGAAGAGAAACAGGGTCCTTTCACATCTGAGACAGTTAAAGACCGGTGTGGCTTTCTTACAGGAGACTCACCTACGACATAGTGACTATTCTCGCATCCACAAAAGTTGGGTGGGGCAGCTTTTCCATTCATCTTTCCCGGCGAAGGCAAGGGGGGTGGCTATTCTGATTGATAAAGCTGTGTTGTTTGTCCCAAGCCAAGTTATAGCAGACAAAGACGGCAGGTTCATAATTGTCTCTGGTAAACTACTTGACACATTTGTTACTTTTGCTAATATCTATGCCCCAAATATAGATGATGTAAAGTTTTTCCAACGTGTCCTGGGCATGCTTCCTGGTCTGAACTCCCACTCTCTTATAATTGGAGGAGACTTTAACTGTTGCTTGGATCCAGTCTTGGATCGCTCTTCTACTAGACCCCGCGTGGTGAGTAGGTCTGCTTCCTATATCTGCAACTTCCTTTCAGAGTACAGCATAGGTGATCCTTAGCGTTTTTTACACCCCACACAGAGAGAGAGAATACTCCTTTTTTTCACATGTTCATCACTCATACTCAAGGATTGATTATTTCCTTATTGAGAATGTTATGTCAAAGGTTCACTCTTGTGCATACCAGAGTATTGTTATTTCTGATCATGCCCCTCTGGCCTTAGGTCTATCATTTTCCTGTATAGCCAAACCAAGGAGGAACTGGCGGTTAAACTCAACCCTCCTAGCAAATGATGATTTTGTTGAATTCATTTCTGAACAGATCAGCTCTTTTCTAAGCATCAATGTATCCCCAGAAGTTTCAAATGCAACTGTCTGGGAGGCCCTTAAGGCCTTTCTCAGAGGACAGATTATTTCTTTTACAGCCAACAGAGAAAAAAATCGTAAATATCAGCAAACACACCTTATAAATCAAATTAAAGATATGGATAGGCAGTATGCATCCAACCCGACGCCAGACCTGTACAGGGTTTGAAAGTGAAAACTGAATTTGATCTACTTTCCACCCAAGACACAGTTCACCTTTTGCAGAGGACTCAAAGTGATTTTGATGAGCATTGGGAGAAGACAGGCAAACTTCTTGCCAGCCAATTAAGAGGGGTGAGAGCCAAACAAATCATAAGTGCTTTGAGACTTGATGATGGAGAAATTACATCTGACCCAAATGTGATCAATTCTAAATTTAGAGAGCTCTTTAGTAACTTGTATACATCTGACTCTTCAGTGAAAAGTAATGAAATGGAGGATTTCCTTGGTGGTTTAAAAATCCCAGCTATATCTTCAGACTATAAAGAACTTCTTGAACAACCCATTACACAGCAGGAGGTAATATCAGCTATATTCGCTATGCATTCTCAACGATCTCCCGGCCCAGATGGTTTTAGTGTGGAGTTCTTTAAGAAATGTTCTCTTCAGCTCTCTAGTCATCTAACCCTTGTTCTCACAGAATCCCTTGAGACGGGGGTTCTACCACCAACAATGGCTCAGGCTTGCATTTCACTGTTAGCTAAGGATGGGAAGGACCCAATGGACTGTGCTTCGTACAGACCCATCTCCCTGTTAAACAATGATGTGAAAATTTTAGCAAAGGTGTTGGCAAGAAGGCTTGAGGATGTCCTCCCCTTTGTTATATCCCGTGACCAGACTGGGTTTATAAAGAACCGACAGTCATTCTTTAATATTTGTCGTCTTTTCAACATTTTATATTCCTCTTCAGAATCTGTTCCAGAATGCATTATCTCTATGGATGCAGAAAAAGCATTTGATAGGGTAGAATGGGATTACCTCTTTACTGTTTTAGAGAAATTTGGTTTTGGCCCAGTTTTCATCTCCTGGATAAGACTGCTGTACAGCGCACCCTCTGCATCAGTCCTAACCAATAGGGTCTGTGTACTTTGCGCGGCCAATGGATTTTCGTTTTGAAATGAGAAAACCAAAATCGGGAAACGAGCTGTTTCCCGATTGCCATATAGAGATAGGAAAACAAAAATCAGAAAATGACCCATTTTCCGAATTTTGTTTTGATAATAGAAAACGGAAAACGGTAAAACGACCAGTTATCTGATTTTCTTTGATGTGCTTAAACATGGACATCGGGAATTAAAATACTGCGTGGAAATCTTCTTTCTCAATTTTGCGAAGATTTTGTGTTGTGACCCGGAAGTTGCTCTCACAAGCTTAACCATTACATTTAATTAAGCATGGCCCGTACAGCTAGTTGGGAAGGAATGGAAATGGAGAGCTTCATATGGTTTCGCGGACCCAAACGGCTGACTATGAAGCAGGAGGACATGTCTGCAGACAAAATTTGCAGGATTTTTCAGGTGATGTTACTTTTCAACTTATAATTGACACTTTTATCCATTGCCAAAAAAATGCTCACACAGTTCACAGCGCCTTAGCTTGGTGGCATGTCATTCTACGACAGGTAGAATGAGTTAATGTTAGCATAGCCGCTGCTATTTTTTGAGAGCAAAATAGTTTTTTGACTTCCCACATGCAATTTTACAAACGGTAACATTAACATTTTGATTTTAACATTAACTCATTTGTTGGAGAGACTAGTGATGTACTAGTAGTGGTAATAATACTAGTTGACATGACAACTGTTTAGGGATGTTCTCTCAACTAGATTGATTAGTTAGCATAGTTCGCTAAATATCTAACTGCCAGGGCTCGCAAATATCTAGCCAGTCCTTCATCCACGATGCCGTGTGAAAGACGTTTTTGTCACTTGTCAGTCACAGGACACATGGTGCTAGAAGCCGTCAGCTTTACTGTCAGGGAATGTGAACAAGGTAGTTTGCCACACCAGCTGGCGAAAGGAAGACTAGATTGTGTCATGGTGTGGTCAATGGTTGTTTGACAAAAAAGAGACATTTTCAACCAGCCACTAAAACAATGGCTAAGAAGCCCAAATCATTTCTGTTTGATTTGAAAAGATAAGAAACATTTGTATTCAACCAAACAAAAGCTAAAAAGCCCGAATTCTTTTTGGGATGATGATATATTAATGTTCCATATGGAAAAGCAAAGAGAACTGCTTAAGACTTGGCGCTCTGAGATTCTTCTGAACAAACTTCTGAAGAGTGCGTTACAAATAAAATGAGTTATTATTATAATTATTATTAAAGAACTGCTGAGTTGCAGCACCATTGTTTTAGTTTTTTATTAATGAAAAAAGAAAACATGTTAAATGTATATATCCGTCTTTTGTCATGATTAATATACAGAGAAAATCGGTAATATGTGATAAATCATGCTTAATCCACAGATTAATCCACACTTTTTTTTTTAAATCATTTCACAGCCCTAATATATATATGAATTGTTTTAAGTATGTTGACCTGTGAAACAGGGATTAGCATTTGTACTATTTAATTACAATGTTTTTTAATCCTTTATGGTATTTTTCATTTAATTTTATTAAACAGGTCAGTTGCAACAGTCTTTATATCACGGACGACTCCAACACGGCAATATTTCCAGAGCCAGCAGGCCATTTTTCAATAATTAATCTAACTAATCGCAGTCATTATGAGGTCCACGGCGATGCAGAGCACCTTCCACCCGCTGCTGGTGCTCCTGCTTTTGGGTTCATGCGCCGACCCTCACCGGCTTCTGCTTCTGCCACATCCTTTTCTGCGTCTGGTTTTTCCACTGAAACACCACCACCACCACCACGAGCTGAAACTCCACGAGCTAGTGGAGCTAGCTTGTTCCAGGGAAGATCATTCCAAAGGTTACTTGTTAAATATGTAACTGATCTCTGCTGCTAAAATCTCGTCCTATAATATCATTTTAGGCCCATAGGTGTGTATCCCCAGGTCAATCCATCTGGCAGAAATTGTTAATGAGAAACTCAGTCCTTCCAGGACAGTAGTTGTTTTTGGAAGCTGAGGCCTGCGCTGAACGAATTTCGGCCAAAGTTCAAGATGCAGTAGGCTCTGATGAGCCTATTACCTTGACGGACACCCAAGGAAACGAAATAATGGACTCTGAGGGCACAAGAAGTAAGTTGTATGATCAGAAACTTGCTTCTAATTTGTGGTTTCTAATAAACCTTAATGTTGATTTTAAAGGAGTCATTGATTGCAAAAAACAAATTTACCTTGTCTCAGTTGATTAACGACAGTTCAGTGGGTAAAATGTACATACAATGAACCCTTAAAGTCCATTGACACTTCTTTCATATGCAAATCTCACAATTAAAAACCGGTAGGTATGTAAAGCAGGATTTGCTAAGAAGATGTAGCTGAAAAGGTGCTGTTCTGACCCTTTGTTCATTACAACCGCAAGCTGTAGTATTATGTTGTTGCTAACGTATCCTCCCTGTTTATATTATCGGTAGATGTGATGGTTTAGTTTATTGGCAATGTGGCTAACGTTATTTCATGTCCCTGACTGTGTTTCATTCAAATAAATAACACATGTTTGTTTACAGCCCAACCAATGTTACATACCCTATTCGGAGACCGTAAGGAACCGTGTGAAATACCCCCAAAAAGTCAATGACCCCTTTTAAAATCAGAAGTGAAGTTAATGTTTTCAGACTTCTTAGGTTCCCAGTTCTGGAAACAGAACTCAAGAAAAATATATGCTGTGCCTGAAAGTGACTTTGTGGAGTTTCAGAATGGGAGAAGAGCTAAAACAAGGTAATACAACATTTGATCTGTAGGCAAATTCATATATGAACTAAAACTTCCTGAAGGAAATACCAGTGTAATGCAAAAGTTAAGAAAGGAAAAAGAAAAGAAAGTAGAGTGAAAGAATAATTATAATTTGAACTTAATTTGGTCTGCTTTTTTGAGTGATGATCATGAATGAATTCATTATGATTCAATTGTATGACAACATTCATGTCTCATAGGTTGACGCTTTTACAGAGTAAAATAAAGATTTATAAAAATTCAGAAAGATATTCAAACATTTGTTCATATGCACCATTTGAAAAAAATCTTTAATCCTTTCTTTTCTGTTCATACATTTAAGTGGAAGGGATGGAGATTCAAGCCTGCAGGAGGTCCTTGGACGTGTTGACCAGCTGAAGCAAGCCGCCGGTAGTCTCCAAGAGGTCACTAATTCGATCAACCAGCTGTCTCAGCTGGCCAAGTCTCAAAAGGAGGAGATCATGGCAAATGTCGGTTTGCAGCCCTTAAAGGAAGCCTTTGCATGTCTTGTGTGTAAAGGTACGTGTAAGATATGTAACAGTCGGTCATTCTACAGTACAAAACATAGCCGCCTGCCACCCTCATGCACTGCTCTGACCAGCTGTCACGGGTGTTCATCGCCATCTTCAACATTCACTCGGTGATAAAACACACTTCTGATTGCTTACAGTTAATTTCCTTCTATATTGCAACTAACAATTAAATGTTATTTTCTGCATCAATTTATAATATATATTTTTTTAACCTTGCAGCTGTAATGGCAGATCCCATGTTCGCCACATGCTGTGAATCGATAATTGGAGGTCGTACCTGTGTGGAGCTGTGGTTAGTCACATCAGACCACTGCTTGAAATGCAGGGCAGGAGACTTCGAAAATAAAATACATGAAGTGAAGGGTCTCTCTGCTGCCTTGTCACTTTTCAAGGAGAGAATAATTGAATAGATTTGATTTGATAGATAATTGTTTGTTATTGTTTGTTATGTTTACATTACTGGAACTACCTCAGTTTGTTTGTTGGATGTTATTATGGGTACATGACCAGAAAGATGTTGTTTGTTGTAATGTTTATATTGTGTGTGACCGTTTAAAAAAAAGAAGAAAAAGACAACTTCCACTTTATTATTGTTGTAATAAAATGTTATTTTTGGTATACTGCTTCTTCATTGACCATTGAAGTTCACTGTGTAACAGGTCGCACATGTCTTGAGGTGATATCAATCAGAGACCTCACTGCATTTTTAAAAGGGCCATAGTTATGATTAACCACATTTTGGTAGAGGGATAGCAAATCAAAGAGAGAACCAAACTCAGTTTCAGTCCATTGTTGGGCTTCTTCAGAGGGGAAAGGATCACTTCCAAAAATGGATTCTCTTTTCAAGGCTGATTCCATTTCCTGCTGATACAGGTCAGTTGCAACTGCACCGACTGGCAGAAGGTCCTCAGAAAGTTTTGCAGGACACCCTTCTTTAGCCAGTTCGTTTGGTATTCCCCTTCCTGCAAGACAGTGAAGTGAGTAGTGAGATTAAAGGGGTTACACTTGTGGCGAGGTAATCATTTTGCCAATGATGTTTTGACTTGTTATTTTAGTTGTCTTTCACAGCATATTGGAGTTGACAATAATGACTAAGCTTCATTCAGATGGGGGTCATTCCTACAAAATTCACCCAATGTAAATGCCCTCAAATTAAAGATGAACGTCTGTGCTTTGAGCATGTATTCATTTACATTCAACTCCAAACCTGTAGAAGTCATCTAAAATAGCAAGAACATGGTCAACGTCCAAAAAACTTGATTTTAACTAATAACATGCTTTACTAATTGAATCTGCCCCTCTACAGTAAGTACTGGATTTGCAGTGTTGCCATTTGAGCTACACATTTGTGAATCCATTTCAGATTGAACTCTACAATAGAACATCAAAATTAATTTACACTGCTTTATTAGCAAGTTAGGCCTGTAATACAGCCAGTAAAATGAAATTAATCATACCTGGGATCCTGTGTGCATTCCATGCCTGTACGACATTTGTGATGCCAATCCTAGCCAGCTGGCATGTCAGGTTTGACACACAATACCTGGATGTGTTGTCTTCCATGTTCAGTTCCTCCTGGTCCACCAGCTGTACCAGAGCTGTCTTCAAAGGGTAGTTGACTCGAGTATTCACCTCCGACCACATTCTCTCTATCACATGGTTCTGTGCAGGTTATAAGGATAGTGTCAGTCTGCCTGCCCTCATTAGAAATAGGCCTCAATGGCAAGAAACCAGGATTCATTTTTAACAACACATTTGTTTTACCCTTGTAGAAGGTGTCTGAAGGTAGGGCTGCCTTTGAGTATTGTGTCGATGTTCTGCCAGTTTTTCCTGGATGAATAAAGTCAGATAGAATTCTTTCCCACAGTCAACTCTGACCTGGTCCCATAGTCCATAGGAAAGAACAGCAGGCCTGAAGATAAATCACCGACAAACATAAAATATACATAAACAGCATTAGTCTCTTTGCCATGGCCAGCTAAAGTGACAATTACATTTTTTTTGTCAAAATTGGAATGATTTCAATAATAGTAAAACTGGAAAATGAACTAAGAAACTGGAAGAGGGAAAAAGTTTTTTGTTTTTTTCCCAATTAATTATATCCATATTACAAATCTAGGTTTTAACCTTTTTTAATGTACTTGTTCAAGTCTGGGTCCTCCTAAGGAGACAACTTTGGGTTCCACCTTGAAGTCTGTGAAGTTAATTTACTGGTACACTTCCTCATAAATCACGATGTTGTTCTTTATTGGCATGGTGGAGTGACCGACCACCTTCTTGCTGAAACCATTGATAGCCATAACATGAGTCACTCCAAACATAACAAGCTTCTCATTCTGATCTACATGCAGCTTGTGACCCATGTATTCTGCATTGTAGGGTATGGGGTTCAGATTCCGGGCACCCTAAAATATAAGAATTACATTATAATAAAAACTCAATAATCTTTTAGCAGACATAATATATATACATATTATAAAACAATTGGGTTCTATCTAGGGATGCAACGGATCATCATTGATCCGTGATCCGTTCGGATCATCTATTTCGGTTCGGCACACGCATGATCCGCGGATTGATTTATGAAAAAAATAAATGACCATGCTGACCAAATAAAACAAAATATGAATTTATTATGATTTTACACCAAGCGCCAAAAGCGGTACTAATGCGACGCAACGTTCCACACGGGTAAATTAAAACAGCGCACTGTAGTTTGCCATGTGTGGTGCTTGTTGGAGAGAGGAGCTACGATTTAAATGTTTAGCTCGCTCCCTATCATTAATGGATCGCTGGGTTCCTTATCGCAGGAATCTGCGATATAACAACGGGACTTGACCTAGTGTCATGGACTTGTTAGAAGAACTTATTCATTCACGCCGCTAGGCAGGGAGAAGTGCGCCGGGCTCTGGCCCCGCCCCCACTGGAGCCTATAAAACCCAAGGCGCGCTTCTCCATCTTCCTTTTCAAAATCTTCGCGTAAGATTAGGACGTTCCAAGGACTATTCAACGCTCCATTCCAGACGGTCGTATTACTTGTTTCTATTTTAAACTTAACTCGATATGAGCTGGTGAGTTAAAGGTTCTCTAACCTTCACTACCTCAAGAGTGCTACAAGTTCGATTTGTCGTACAGAAAGTTGAGTTTCACTGTCTAACTTGTGAGGCTGGCCGGTCTCTGACCAGCCTGCTAGCGTGGTTTGATAGCCTACTAGCTTGGTTTGCTAGCCTGCTAGCTTGGTTGGCTAGCCTACTAGCATGGGGCTAGCCTGCTAGCTTGGGTTGCTAACCTCTGGTTTACGGTGATAGTGTGCTCTTTTAATCTTTCTTGTGTTTCAGATATGTCGCACCAAGCATACCCTGACGGTGGTCATGCTTGGGAGAAGGGCGACCGCTTGAGCGGTGACGCCCCGGTGTGACATTTGTGTGGCTATGTCTATAGCCAGGGCCCAGAGGCGTCTCGCGTTATGAGAACGCACCGACGTAGGAGGGGGCGAGTCTAGCACCGACTGGGGAGCGTTCCCCGGTAGGGCTGGGCGTCCCTCCGGCCCCAGGCAGTTCAGCGTCCCTGGGGTGACAGCCGGTCGCGACTGCCCTCTTGGTCACCCAAGACCCTGAGATAGTGGCGCTACCCTCCGGTTTTTCCCGATCTCTCCGGAGCACATAAACCACTAAGTCGGAAAGTCTGCTCGACTACTCCGAACATGCCTCAGGTGAGGAGGCGAGTATGGAGCTGGACCGGTGCCGCGGGCTTCCCCGGTTACATCCACTAAGCATACCTCGGTCTCCCTCGCCCGGCCACGCGGGTGGTCAGGCATAGGCTTGCTCTGGTGGAGATAGCCTATTAGCGGCTGGGCAGGCAACGTGTTCTACGAGCACGGCTGCGGTGCTACAGCGCTAGCAGGCGAAGCTCCTGACAGAGCTGGCAGCATCGCTGGGTAGCAGTCAGGAGATCCGTCTCGAACGGATCTCTCACTGCCTCTCACGCGCTGCAACTCTCAGACTCTGGGGAGAGTCATGGGAGCGAGCGTGGCAAGCCAAATTGAGGAGGAGCAAAAGAACGAGGAGGCATTGCAGGTTTGGATGCCTCGCTCTAGCAGCTCCGAGCCCCCGCAGTCATCGGGACAGCGAACCCCGAGTGCGGGGCATGAGAAGTGAGTTCCGCTCACCCACACCTCGGCAAAGGTGAAGGCGGGAATCGAAATCAGTTCTTTCCCACTTCGCAGCCGCAAGCGCAGCAGCCAGCTCGCTCCACGCAGGGCGCTACCCACACGGGACGACAGTGCACTGCTGGTCGTGGCAAGGGCCACAACAAACACCCCGCCACCTGAAATTCGGTCGTTGACCACGAAGCGGGGTGAGGTGGATCCATGGCCACCAAGGAAAACTACACGTTGCTCACAGGCAGAGCTCATGTCAAGCACCGTAAAAGTATTCCACCAAGCACCACATTCCCACATGAGTGTCATAACCACTGCCCCTTTGGGCCAGACATAAGGCATGCTTGTGTAACTTCCCTCACGGTGTTCGTACACCCAATTGTATTCATACACTATGCGGGGGACACCCCAGATCTAGCCACCCCAGAGCTCTCCCTAGGCAGAGCGGTGGCAGGTCTAGAACTATTGAATAATGAGCGGGCCTAGGTCCCGACCAATTCTACTTGAAGCCCAGCTTGGCAAGCTGCGCGGACAGTTGGCTCACATTAACAGCGTCACTGTGGGTGTTTAAAACAATAACAGTGGGTTACGTACAGCAGTTCACCCGCCCCCTCCGAGGTTCGGCGGTGTGACCCGGTCAGTTCAGAGGTTTGCATTTGCTCCACTCAGTCAGCGGTGGTGCAAGCCTGCCATCTAGTGGTAGCACACTTGCATCGACCCGACCTGTTAATACAGAGGCAAGGGCGCTGGGTGCTTCTGAGCTATGCACGGACACTTCATCATCCCCAAGACGGATAGAAGTTGTCGTCTAGTACTAGATCGACGTAAAATGAACAGAGCACTTAATACATTGAAGTTCAGGATACTGACCCCACGCACGCTCGTTCAGTTCATACAACCAAACGATTGGTTTGTGTCGCTAAGATCTAAAGCAGGCATATTTTCATATACCGGCTCGCCAAAGACATCAGAGATTCTGAGGGTTGCATTCGGAGGAACTGCATGCCAATTTCGTGTTCCCCTGTTCGGCCTGTCTTGGCTGCGTATTCACGAAATGCGCAGAGGCAGCCATCGCTACGTAGAGAGAGGGAGGAATACGCTTTCTCCCTTGTCTCTATGGCTGGTTAACATGTGCCCACTCAAAGTCAGCGGTGGTGCAAGACTGCCATCTAGTGGTAGCACACTTGCATCGACTCGGCTCGTTAGAAAAAAACAGGCGAAAGCGCTCCGTACCTAGACATTGCGCTCCATTCCTGGGCATTGTACTAGACTCTACCTCAATGAAGGTCAGTCTGTCCCCAGTGGGAATAAAAGCCATCCAATCATGCACACGCCGGTTCAAGCGAACACAGGCGGTAACGTCCCTCTGCCTTCAAAGGCTACTGTGGATGATGGCATCAGCCGCGGTAGCGCTGCCTTGAGGGCTATTACGCATGCGGCCATGTCAAATATGGTACCTCTCCCTGAAGCTCAGCTCCACTGAGGACAGGTACGGTAAGCTGGTGGTGAAGCCAGATGCATGATAGAGGGTCATCATGCGCGTCTAAGAACGGACAACACCTCCGCTATGGCATATATAAACTGCCAAAGAGGGTTCATTCTCAATTACTGTTTCAATGGGCGAACCGCCTACTCCGTGGACAGCGGCGTATCTCCCCCTGATCAGAGGAGTAACATGCCAGGCCTGCTCAACTGTGCCTGCACCCTCAGGTGATAGAACTGATATGGCAACGCTTTTACAAAGCAGAGGTGGACCTGTTTGCCAACAGGGAGAACACCTGTTGCCCACTGTGGTTCTAGCTGGGGGCGACAGCCCCCGATTAAGCATAGACGCGCTAAGCAATGGCTGAGCTTACGTCTAAATGCGTTTTTCCCCCAGAGCTGTGGCAGCTCAGAGTTGTCACCTGAAAGGCATAGGCTCCTAGCCCCAGGTTCATCTGACTCAGTGGTGGCAACGATACAAAGCACACGGACCGCTTCGACCCGGTCTCTATATACGTTAAAATGACGCAGTTTCGAGAGGTGGTGTGTTGCGCGTCAACATGATCCTATCAACTGCGCGCTGGGCGTCATTCTAGAATTTCGCCAGCAGTTATTTGAGGAGGGGAAGGCTGCTTCCACTCCCAAGGTTTACCTAGCAGCCATCTCCGCCGGCCACGCAGGTATTTATAATAAACCCCCTGGCTATCATCCACCAGCGCGGCTGGTGTGAGACGTATCAGAGTGCCGGGCAGGCACCCGGTGCCGCCATGGGATTTACTGATGGTGTTACGTGCTCTGACAGGGCCTCCATTGTGCCCCTATAGACAGCAGACATAAAATGTGTTTCGTTGAATACGGCGCTGTTGCTGGCACTTGTGTCAGCAAAGCGCGTTGGTGACATGCACGCCCTGTCCGTCAGTCCATCGTGCCTTCAGTTCTCGATCGCTGGGGACAAGACAGGGATGATAGCCTACCTAATGCTGCATACACACCTAAGGTGGTAGCAGCACCGTCATGGGATTTACTGATGGTGTTACGTGCTCTGACAGGGCCTCCATTGTGCCCCTATAGACAGCGGACATAAAATGTGTTTCGTTGAATACGGCGCTGTTGCTGGCACTTGTGTCAGCAAAGCGCGTTGGTGACAGGCACGCCCTGTCCGTCAGTCCATCGTGCCTTCAGTTCTCGATCGCTGGGGACAAGACAGGGATGATAGCCTACCTAATGCTGCATGCACACCTAAGGTGGTAGCAGCACCGTTTCGTAATTCAGGTAATTGAGTTGGCAGTGTTCTCGCCTCCTCCGTTTGCTTCGGCAGAGGAGGAGCGTTTGGATACGCTGTGTCCGGTGCGCGCTCTCCGTTGTTGGAGCGCACCAAGACGTTCCGACGATCAGATCAGCTGTTTTTGTGCTTCGGGGCACGGGAAAAAGGCAGACCTCTGTCTAAACCGAGCCTCTATCGTTGGATAGTATACAAGTCTTATAAAAGGTTTGTCTCTGGACCCCCGGCAAGGCGGCGTGCGCACTTCGTGCACACTCAACGCGTCGGGTTGTCTTCTTCCTGAGCCTTGTTAAAAGGCGTCTCAGGGGAAGAGATATATGAGGCAGCAAGCTGGAGTTCTCGCCACACTTTCATTAGATTCTATATGTTAGATGGGGCTGAGACCAGTTTTTTTTTTAGTTACAATGCGTTCTGCAGCCAAGCGATCTCTGAATCGCCAGAGCCTAGGAATAACTAAATAGTACAGGTGCTCATCAGCTCTTACGTTGTAAAAGGCAGTGAACAGAGCCCTAAACATTGACAGTTCAGTTGATGTTAGAAAGTGCTCTACAGGATGGCGATCTCCGAATCCCCAGACCCGGAGGAGAGTTACGAGTTTTATGTGTTCGTCAGCTTCTACGTGGTAGAATGCAGTGAACGAAGACCGAAACGGTGACCGTTTAGTGGTGTATTAAAAATAACTCTAGGCTTACGATCTCCGAATCTCCAGAGCCTGAAGAGAGTTACGAGTTGTATGTGTGTTGCCAGATTCTACGAGGTAGAATACAGTGAACAAAGCACTAAACGTTGACAGTTTAGTGGTCTTTTAAGAAATAACTCTGAAGGCCGACGATCTCCGTATCTCCAGAGCCTGCGGGGAGTTACGAGTTTTATGTGTTTGTCAGCTTCTACGTGGTAGAATGCAGTGAACAAAGCCCTAAACGTTGACAGTTTAGTGGTGTAGGCTATTAAAAATAACTTTGTAGGCTGACGATCTCCGAATCTACAGAATCTGAGGAGAGTGTTTTGTGTTCATCGGCCCTATGGAAGGAGTGCCATGAACATGATACTAAACGTGAGAAGGTTTAGTAAGATATGTGTTCATCAGCCTCGGCTTGGCTAACGCAATGAACTAATTAATGGGTAATCCTATGATCAGGGAGATCGATGATCCCCTTGGCATATGTGCACATTGAGAACCTAGCGTTCACAAGCACGGGTAAGGCCCTATGAACGTTCACCACCAGCTGCTGTATGAACCTCCGTGAGGGCAAAGCATAATAAAGTGGGGGTGATATGGCAATCACTGTATTTACACGCGCTAATGGAAACTGTCCCGTTGTTATATCGCAGATTCCTGCGATAAGGAACGTCTCGGTTACTTACGTAACCTCGGTTCCTTAAGCACGGAACAAGATATAACAATAGTTGCGTGATACAGTGTTTTTTCTTCTTTTGGGTGGGTGTTTTGACGCTCAGATTTTGATCCAAGGAAGATGGAGAAGCGCGCCTTGGGTTTTATAGGCTCCAGTGGGGGCGGGGCCAGAGCCCGGCGCACTTCTCCCTGCCTAGCGGCGTGAATGAATAAGTTCTTCGAACAAGTCCATGACACTAGGTCAAGTCCCGTTGTTATATCTTGTTCCAGGCTTAAGGAACCGAGGTTACGTAAGTAACCGAGACGTTTTAAACTTAAGCTGGTAGTCTGCCTGTGCCTGTAGTGGTAACCATAGTGATGATATACAACTGTCTACCGGCTGAGCTGGTGATTTTTCTGCCACATGAAGGCAGAGAAGATTTTTTTCAAGAACCAAAAGATGGAAATATCCTATGCCTGTTGACTTTCCCAGATGTTATGTGAATACACAGACATCCCAAGTCTCCCTGAAGTTCCGGGAGTCTCCCGCATATTGATAACGACTCCTTGATGCCCGCAAATTACTTAAAATCTCCCGGAATCTAGAGCGAGCGAGCCAGACCGTGCACACGAGACAGACGTGATCCAAACTGCGTTAGCATCTGTGTAGCGCGCTCACGACTGAGAGGGAGAGGGACCTAGAGACTTTGCGTGTGTGAGGCAGTGTGCGTGTGTGCCTCAGGAGCATCCTGATTTACCTGTTTCGGTAAGTCAACAAATGAATTTTCAGTGTGGGCGGGCTTTTATCTCTTCTCCCGACCGAATTAATCAATAATGAAATTGATCAGTTCAGTGTATCTAGGAACAGGGCACAGGGAGAGTGCCCCCCAAAAACAAAATTTAACTCTTTGGTGACTGCCCCAAAATTGACAATTTTTAGTGACTTTTTGTAAATCTTGGATATCTCTGCAAATATTGCACATAACACCATATATTATGATTAATTTTAAAGGGTGATGGATGTAGAATCAATGTAGAATAGATTTAAAAAAAAAAATTCTCTCAATTTAAATTATTAAACCATAATTTATGCTAATTTATGTGGCGATATTTCTGAAATAAAACACAAAATGTAGGTGTAATCTGCTGTGGTTGCCATCATGTTTTAATTACTGCAATTGTGCAAACGCTAAGTTTTAGTATATATTGTAAGGAATCTTCCTGCCAAGTTTGGAGTCAATTTGACAAAATCTTCATCTCCTTTCATGCATCTATAGGTCGCTGAAAAAAACGGAAAAACATAATCATTTGGAAAAAAACGAATTTTTTTCCTAAAAAAAATATTTTTTCTGTATCTTGTTGAAACACCAATGTATTTGCCTAAATAGATATAAAACATGTCACTATAGAACATTTGAACAACATGAACAATAGTTATTTGATCAGGTTACTTCAATAAACAAACATGGCATGGAAGGTCAAGAGTGACCTATTTGTGGTAGCCCATACTGTGCCAAACTTGAAAACTACAAAGCTATTACGAGAAATAACAACACAAATGCAAGTATAGAAATATATAATCATTTATTTTGGTTGATCAAGATACAAAACAAAAGAACTATGAGACAGAAGTGATAGCATTGTATAAAATAATTTGTATCGCGATCTAAATGCGGGACATATGGCACGAACGAATGCATGAATGACACGTCATTCCACGTGGACCCAAAACACTGGAAACACATCGGTTATTTTCAAGAAAACGTCTAATAACTTCCAATAACCCCTTCCAAATAATAATATAATGTTCAAACGTTTAGTATTACTAAAAATTATGTATATATTGATGCCGCAAAAAAGCGGAAATTGTAATGTAAGGATAAACAGCGTGTCATTCAGGAGTCAACATAGACGCATCTCACCTCAATTCTTGATCAGATCACAATCATTCATTAACAGATTGTCAAGTTCTTACTCTTCTCCACTGCTCATCCTACCAGTTGAACTATCTGCATCGTTATCCTCTTCATTGTCCGTTTGTAAACAAAGCTGAACCGCTTGATCGAGCGTATACACTTTGCTTGAAAACGCCATATTTGAAATGAAGCGCCGTCAATTATTTTTTCCGGTAAAACGTCTCTAAACCAATAGTATTTGAGATTGGGTACTCAAATAAAATACATCCTTGTGATTGGACAACTGTAAACAACATTTTCAGTACCATGGGAACGAAGATTGAGTGAAATAGAACAAGAATGTAACCAGATACGTGACCAGTCATGAGTGACCGAAATTTGAATGGACCGTCACCAAAGAGTTAAGACATTTTACAACAGACTATACAAAGGTGTACGTACCCCTGTCTTATAAAAGTAAACCACAATTACAGTCTTGCACACTGTACTGTGATTTCAGCATTGCCCATGGTGGGTTAAATGACTGTAAAAGACTTGTTGTTCATTTTGTATGGCCCTACCTCTCTTGCACTTATTCTTATAATGTTAAGTTATACATGTTAATATGTTTTTAAAGTAATATAAGTTTATAATCTTTAAATATCATTTGTTGCGGGTTTTTTTTTGTGCCCCCCTGGTTAAACCCTGGCCCCTCCTTGGCCCCCCTAGTAAAAATGGTCTAGAACCGCCACTGACTGTGGCACAAGAAAGCCATACAACAGTGGAAACACATCGAGCTTGGCCACGCATTTACAGCGACATCACCCCACCCCGGTGTTTCACTGACAGGAGTGAAACCGAAAGCGGCTCAACAACCGCTCATCACCGCGGCATTTAAGCAGCCCCTTCCTCCACATGTTTATTTGTCTCGTCTATTTTTTTTTTTTTTTTTTGCTGATCCGAAAAATGATCCGATCCGTGACTCTGATCCGAGGAACGATCCGAACCGTGAGTTTTTTGATCCGTTGCACCCCTAGTTCTATCGAGTTATTAAGCTGTTTCTGATTGGACGAGAGACGTTCCATGAGTTGGAATATCCCAGGACATCCCAACATGAAACATTCTAAAGCGTGTTGATGATAACTGTTAGTTCTTGTAATTCCAAACCAAGACGTTGACTGGAACTATTTTTTGTTGCGGAGAAACAATGGTGAAATTAACATTTTGGTGAAATTAACAAGCCCCTGCTCAGCACACCACCTCCGCACATTCCTCTCGGAAAACCCCCGTGTAGTTCCAAACTGGGTGCATAACGCAGTGGCGATATCCCCACAGGACATTCCATTATTTCGGTGTTCTGAAATAAAACCTGCATATTCGTGCAATGCCATTTTGAGGTGCGTCTCAAGGATGTCTGGCTCCAAATTAAATACACCGCCAACTACTGATAGCTTGGCTCCAAATTAAATACACCGCCAACTACTGATAGCTTCCGGGTCACAACACAAAAATCTTCGCAAAATTGAGAAAGAAGATTTCCACGCAGTATTTTAATTCCCGATGTCCATGTTTAAGCACATTAAAGAAAATCAGATAACTGGTCGTTTTACCGTTTTCCGTTTTCTATTATCAAAACAAAATTCGGAAAATGGGTCATTTTCGGATTTTTTTTTTCCTATCTCTATATGGTAATCGGGAAACAGCTCGTTTCCCGATTTTGGTTTTCTCATTTCAAAACGAAAATCCATTGGCCGCAAAGTACACGGACCCAATAGTCAGTACTCCACTCCATTCTCATTACACCGTGGCACTCGACAGGGCTGCCCTATCAGTCCTCTACTCCTTGCCCTTGCTATTGAACCTCTAGCAATAGCACTTCGCGATTCCAGCCAAATCACGGGTGTGGTGCGGGGGGGAACTGAGCACAGGGTATCTTTATTTGCCGTTGACCTCTTGCTTTATATTTCTAATCCAGATGTGTCAGTACCTGCTGCTATGTCCTTGCTTAATACCTTTATCAAATTCTCTGGATACAAATTGAACTTGAGCAAACTTTTCCCTATTAATCATCAGGCATCACAACTACGCTTAAATGTACCTTTTAAGATTGCTAGGAATAATTTTACATACCTAGGGGTTAATGTTACACGCTCTTTCAATCACCTCTTCCAGGCTAATTTTGCGAAATTGTTAGAACAAACTAAACAAGACCTCTCAAAATGGTCCCTGTTGAACATGACTTCTCATTGGCCGGGTCAACTCAATCAAAATGACCATTCTTCCCAAGTATTTGTATCTGTTCCAGTGCATACCTGTCTTTCTTCCTCTTTCGTTTTTCAAATCTTTAGATTCCATTATCTCATCATTCATTTGGAACGGCAAACAGCCTAGACTGCGTAAAGCTTTTCTCCAAAGACCAAAAGAACAGGGTGGCATGGCTCTTCCCAACTTTAAATACTACTACTGGGCAGCCAACCTACGGTGCATGTTATACTGGTGGCGTTACCATCTCAACCTTGAATGTCCATCTTGGGTTTCCATGGAAAATAGTGCTTGTAGGCAGACCTCTTTGTCAGAATATTTGGGTGCTGCTCTTCCTGGGATTAGTCGTACGCCTACAAACAACCCAGTGGTAAACCACTCTCTTAGGGTGTGGCTTCAGTTCAGGAAGACATTTGGGTTTCAGAGAGTGTCCCTACTAAGCCCCATAGCATTGAACCATTTATTTGTTCCATCAATACAAGATAAGACATTTCTGGCATGGCATGAACAAGGACTACACTGTTTTAAAGACCTATTTATAGATAAGACTTTTGCCTCTTTTGAGCAGTTGTCAAGACAGTATGACTTAAAAACCCAAAACCCAAAAACTAATTTTTTCAGATTTCTTCAAGTGAGGCATTTTGTGCAGTGTCAAGTACCAAACTTCCCATCTATGCCACCTGTGAACCCTTTGGATGCCTTTCTCTCTGTTGACCCATTTGATAGGGGATCTAGATTGATTTCAAGATTGTACAAATTAATGTCGGGTCTGGACTAGAGATGCGCGGTTGGCGGTTGCACCCGCGGACTCCGCGGTTAAACCGCGGATCGGGCGGGTGACGTGACAAAAAATAATATTTTAATTAAATTCGGGCGGGTGGCGGTTTACCCAACGAAATTCAAAATATCTACACATTGTTAAATGTCGTTACCTACATCCAAGCACATTTTTAAATAATCAAATTTTCATCAGGCAGTAAATTGGCCTAGTTCCGTGTATGCATACAAAGCAAACAAAGGAAGCAAAAAAGTTCAAATTAAGTGACGATCCCTATCATGTCGCGTCTCTTTGCAACGCCGCAAACCTGCAAGCTATGAGTCAGCTGTCAGTATTGGAAGAAGCCTTAACGTGTCGTAGATGAAACTGCCTGGGTTATTTTGTTTCGTTAGGCTATCAGTTATATTTTAAAACAGCCAGTCATTGTAGCCTACCACTCGTGGAATAAGGAATTTCAAAGAGATGATGGAGTGATTTGACTAAGAAGTGACATTGGGCATTGGCAGCGCGAGATGTTCAGAACAAGTTACACTTCTAGCTCAGTAACATCACCAGCTAAGAAAGAAGGTAAGAAAAATAGTCGGAAAACTTTGATTTGCAAGGCATGCAGGCAAGTGTTGGGGTTGTTACAGTAGGCTATAAAGCCTACAATGCGGTGAAATTTCGGAATTGGCTAACAGACTCAGCGTTTCCTTCTAAACTAAAAACAAGGCTATATTACCATATTAAAATGGTGTACCAAATTGCGTTTTATTACAATGATAAAAAAGTGTAGGCCTACTAGCCTATGGTAAGGTCAGGTTTGCCGATGTGCTTGGCTATTTTAAAGTTTCTCCCTGTGCATCGATGTCACTTCACTGATAATATTCTGGGGATAGGCTACAACATAGCCAATAGGCTTTCATACTAGGGGCTTTATCCTTTAAATATCTTTGCGGCATTGGATCAGTCTCCTTTCAAGAACAGGCAAGAACTTTCTAGCCTCGCGTCAGCAGCGCCTATACCTAAAAACAACAGGCGGATGGCGGGCGGGTGCGGTTTTGAAAATTGGTCAAAAAAATTGGTGCGGATGTGTAGCGGACGGATCATGCGTTTTGTGGTGCGGTTGCGGATGAAATAATAGCCCATCCGCGCATCTCTAGTCTGGACTCTCCACCTTTGGCTGCAGTCCGGGCAGCCTGGGAGCAGGACTTAGGTCAATGCCTTCCAGATAGTAGCTGGGAATCAATTCTTAGACAGGTACATGGATCCTCTATGTGTGCACGCCACTCCCTGATACAGTTTAAGGTTGTGCATCGTGTCCATCTGTCTAAGGCAGGGGTTTTCAACCGGTGGTCCGCGGCGGTATTGCAGGGGGTCCGCGATTTGCTTTGATATTTCAACACATTTCCAGATTACTCTTGAAAATGTCTGAAATAAGAAAAATATGTCTAAAATAATATAAAGGTGATACACGCTGACAGAATGTAGCCTTGCACCTATCCAGTCTATGGTAGCCTGTGCTAAGTTCTGGATAAGTTGCCAGACCGAATTTCCAGAGCTTGCTGCAAAAGCAATGAGGTGTATTTTGCAAACTTTCAAACTACCTGTGTGAGAGCATTATATTTTTAAGAATAAGTACAGGGCAAGAGAATGATATGAGACTGTCGCTGTCTACCATTTCGCCACGAATAGACAGGCTGTGTGGACTTCACCATGCCCAGATATTACACTGACACGTCCCCCCTCTCCCCACACATGCACGAACGAACGCACACACGCGAGCGCGCAGGCACATCAGTGGGCCGCGGATTACTTTCTAGTCAGAATGGTGGTCCCTGGGACAAAACCAGTTGAAAACCCCTGGTCTAAGGTAAAACTTCCTAAAATATACCCAAATATTTCTCCCAAATGCGATAAATGTAAAAGTGCAGATGCCACCCTAATTCATATGTACTGGTCCTGCCCCTCTCTAGAAGATTTCTGGCGCTCAGTGTTTGAGACTCTTTCTGGAATTCTAAACCACAAGATTGACCCTGACCCTCTTGTGGCACTGTTTGGGGTTACCCCAGAGGGACTGCAACTACCTTTAGCAAAACGTAAGACACTGGCCTTTGCTTCACTTTTGGCACGCCGTTCCATCTTGTTGAAATGGAAAGAAGCTGCCCCACCCAAACACACCCACTGGGTCAAAGATATACTGTCTTTTCTCTCATTGGAGAAAATTAGATATAGTCTCAGAGGATCAGTGAATACATTCTATAAGATCTGTAGCCCTTTTCTTGACAGTTTCAGCACTTCAGACATAACTGAGGACTAGTCCTCTATAATTGATGGTTTACCTTACTGTGCACTGTGGCTTTTCAGATTTTGAAGTTTGGTCATTTTTTATTTATTTATTTTCTCTTTTTTCCCCCCTGTATTGTCTCTATGTGTGTTTGTTTTGTTTGGGGTGGGGGGATGGGATGGGTGGAGGGAGGTGGTGGGATTTAAATTGTATACTGTATACATGTCTTGTTTGCAATGTGATGAGAAAACAATAAAAAGGCCATTGATAAAAAAGGGGAAAAAATACAACCATTATTACAATTATTAATAACTAAAACTGAATGGATTTAAAGAAATAAACATTGTTCAGAAAGTTATTAAACAACACGCATATGCTGCATTTTAAATAAAGCGCAAACCGTTGGTTACAAACAAGGAGCGAACTGAGTGAGAAGGATCCAACATGGCCAAGCAGACTATCCTTAAAAGCTTTTTTTCAGAGGCCAAAAACAAATGATGAGGGTAAACCGTCTCACGAGGATGAACCTGTAATACCTGCAGTGTTGCGTCTGAACGCGTTTCATTTCATTATACTGTCTATGCCCGTTCGTGAGCGCGCAAAGTTGCGTAGGAGCCGAGAGCGGTATTACAGACAGATAGAGATTTGGAAAAATTATAGCTCGCACTCGCAGCATATTGAAAAAACTAACTGAACAAGTTAATTTTTTGTAGCTGTGAACTTAGTTCAAAATTTTTAATTATGAACTATGAACTGAACTAGTTCATGTAGGAAGTGAACTTTCCAAACACTGAATACCTGAAGCCCTAGATGTTCGAACAGCTTCACCAGAGAAAAGGCCGAAATGTCGGGCGTTGATGTCGTTATGGAGTGACGAGTTCTCTTGGCTAAGGTGCAAGGTAATTGATAGTCACAGTAAAATGTTCTGTTAGCACTGCGAAAAGGCGATGCAAAGGATTTACAAGAGGGTTGAATCATTTTAGAATCTCTGCTCTCATTGAACATAGTCAGAGCAATGACCATGTTGCGGCGCTCAATTTAACGCCACAGCAGGTTGCGATTAAAGGCCACTTATTGACGCGCATCAGACATTAATGTTTTTTTTCCCCATTGTAAACTTAAGAAAATAAACATGTTGCATTCTAAACTACCTGATTATGTTATTATTTAAGCTACGCAGGCTGTCAGTTTTCTTCAATAGGCTAATTTAGAAGCAGAAATAGATATTTGGCCGGCTTATCATTAAAATGTCCGGCAAATGAAAACTCTGCCGGTTATTTTGACCGGCAACATTTTTCTATAGCGGAACCTCTAGTTCAGAAAGGACCATCAGAGGACGTCAAGGGAAAGTTTTTGAAGGACCGAATGCGAACGTCCCGCAGAGGACCACAGGTAAAGGTTACGGGGACGTTTGTGAAGGACATCCTGGGGACGTGTGCTGAGAGACCAAATCAGAACGTTCCCTAAAAGTCAGTTTTAAGGCTAATGCGAATGCCACGCAGAGGACCACAGGTAAAAGTAATGGGGAAGTTTTTGAAGGACGTCCTGGGGACGTGTGCTGAGAGACCAAATCAGAACGTTCCCTAAAAGTCCGTTTTAAGGCTCATGCTAACGTCAGGCAGAGGACCACAGGTAAAGGTAACAGGGACGTTTTTGAAGGAAGTCCTGGGGACGTGTGCTGAGAGACCAAATCAGAACGTTCCCTAAAAGTCTGTTTTAAGGCTCATGCGAACGTCACGCAGAGGACCACAGGTAAAGGTAACGGGACGTTTTTGAAGGACGTCCTGGGGATGTGTGCTGAGAGACCAAATTAGAACGTTCCCTAAAAGTCTAATTAAAGACTCATGCGAACGTCACAGAAGGACCAAACGTAGACTTGCTATAAACGTCAAAAACTTTCTAGTAACGTCCTCTAGCGAAAGTTGTGGCGGGGACCAATTGGGGACGTTGCGAATGTCCTGTTAATGATTGGGACGTCCCCTGTTTGCAGGGCAGCCTATAGTGCAGTTAAACCATGGCTTAATATTTTTTTTTCAAGTTTGCTGAGAACATAGAAGTCAGGCCTCTTATTTCAGAAACAATGAACTGTAACAGTAAGGTTACCAATAAAAGGTAAGCCTACTACTTCTTTGCTTTCAGCCAGCTGCCTGTTGACATTTTCAGACAACATTGAAGCTCGCTTCCTTTGCACAACACAACTTTTAAAAGTAAACTTTCCATTCAGAAGCTGTTTATCATCCATTTCGCCGTATTGCGCTCACCATTCACTCAAACCGTAACGTTAGCTTACTACACAGTTTGGAGGCCAAGAAAAACGTTAATCTAAAAAAAATTGTTTTGTTATTGACGCTGTTAAAATGGGTTAAACTGACAGCACTTCCTTTAATATTACTCAAAATCACACCCAAGAAGCTCAACTCTCATGGTAATGGAAGTCTGCCATTTGATGGGAACAATTCGGATGAATTTGGTGATTATGGGAGGGTATATATAATTTATCTTGTGGTTGTTGTTGTCCGTGTTCCCTTCAAATTCCTGCAGAAACAATCATTCAGAGGTTCAGATTCAGAGAACAAAAAAAATCGATTTCATCATTAAACAATAAACATTGCTGTGTAATCACACAGACCCATCAATACGTACCTTTACTTCATAATCCGGGTCATCGGTGTACTTGATCCACCTGAGTCCGTTATTGCTGTACTGCAGAGTGAAGGCGGAGACAAACATCTTCATGCCCATCTTCGACTTGGCCCCCTGGGTAATGATCCCTGTGATCTTCTTCACATCGCTCAACTGGATCTGCAGCCACTGGTTCCTGCTATTGTGCTGTGACAGATAGAGTCAGACAGACGGCTGGTGTCAAGAGGAAATGACTAGGTAATGTACCCAGGGACGCACTCCGTCATTGAGATCCGAGCTCCAAGAGATTAGTTCTGTTCTGCTATTCAAGCACTCTTAGTTAGTGTCAGATAGTGTATCCTATTAGCTTAAAGCAACATTATGTTCCCTATCGCAGTCCAACTGCGATATAACAGATGGGACATGACGTAGTCATGGGACCAATCGAAGCACTATTCACTCACGCCGGATGGCTGAGACGAGTCCAAACGCTCTCCTGAGCCTGCCCCCTCAGGCGACCGCCACCGCCGTTGCGTTGACTGCTTGGGCAGGGCCCACACTGAGGCGGTGCTAAGTGACGACGACCTGGCCTGCGACGTATGCGTTAGCATGAAGGTAGCCAAGGCCACGAAGGTGGCGCTGAGAGCGGCGAGCCCACTCGGTCTATCCCTCCCTCCCCCTCCCAGTCTGCCGACTTCGCTGCTGGACGGGGAGTTCTACACTGGCCCCCCCGTAGCAGCCCCCAGCCCCATCCCCTTCTTTGCGGAGGTGCATGGGGAGCTCACGACCACATGGGTCACCCCCTACTCAGGGCATGCCCCGGTCCCCGGGTTTGCGGCGTACCTCCACCTGGATCAGGCCAAGGAGAGCGGGTACCTCTCCCAGGATGCGCCTCGGCTAGAGATCTCTCCTGCCCACGCGAGTGGCCATGCACCAGGCGGCTCTGGCCGAGAAGGCCTATTTAGCAGCTAGGCTAACACTGCGGCGCTCCTACAGCGCTATCAGGCAAAGCTCTTGACGGAGCTGGCCGCATAGTTGGGCAGCGACTATGAGACAGTGGTGGAGCTTTGCCGAGCGATGGACTTGTCCCTCCGGCTCACCCGCTGCACCTCAAAGGGTCATGGGGGCCTCTGTAGCCACATAGAGGTCCCTTTGGTTGTCGCTGGCCAAACTCAGCGAACGAGAGAAGGCACCGCTGCTGGACGCTCTCGGCCAATATTAGATCTACGTGTACTGAACAGAGCGCTCATGACAATGAAGTTCAGAATGCTGACTCCCCGCCGGCTATTTCAGTTCACAAAGCCAGGAGACTGGTTTATAAAGGACACTTACTTCCATGTCACGATCCACCCCAGACATCAGAGATTTCTGCGGTTTGCGTTCGGAGGAATAGCGTACCAGTTCCGCGCACTCCTGTTCGGTCTGGCTCTGGCACCGAGGGTTTTCACAAAGTGCGTGGAAGCAGGCATTGCCCCGTTACGGCAGCAAGGGCTACAACTGTTCAATTATCTGGACGATTGGTTACTTTGTGCTCGTTCAAGGGAAGCAGTGATACTAGAATGTCACCTGGTGGTGTCACACTTACATCGCCTTGGCTTCATAGTAAGCAGGGAAAAAAGCGTTTTGTGCCCATGCCAAACCACAAATTTCCTGGGCATGACACTAGACCAGGGGTGGGCAAACTTTTTGACTCGCGGGCCACAATGGGTTCTAAAATTTGATAGAGGGGAAGGGGCCAGGAACAGATGGATGGAGTGTTTGTTTGAACTAATATAAATGACATGTAAAAATCATCACATGAAAGGATTTGGCCTTTAACAGGTAGCAAAGCATTAATTTGCAAGGCAATTGAACAAATTGCACGAACATGAACAATACAAAACATGTCGTAACGTGACTGATCAAACATCATGAAAACATCTGAGGCCTTCGCCCAAACCAATTACCTCACTTGAACTTCTTTATTATTCACATTAACAGGTTAGAGCAGCCACGCAGGCTCTGTGCGGCATAGAGCTGCAACGATAAGTCGACAATATCGTCGCCGTCGATTGTGAAAAATGGTCGACGTGGATTTTCATAGTTGACGCGTCATTTAATATTTTTTTTTTGGGGGGCCAGACGCTAGGGCCGGATTAAAAAGCCCAAGACTCTACCTCAATGAAGGTCAATCTGTCTCAAGAACGAATAAAGGTCATCAGGTCGTGCGTACATCAGTTCAAGCTGGGGCAAAGAGTCTCGTCTCTTCTCTGCCAAAGACTGCTGGGCATGATGGCGTCTGCCGCAATCGCCCTCTGGGGATGCTGCGTATGCGGCCTTTTCAAATGTGGTAAATCTCCTTGAAACTCCCGCTAGGAACAATCGCCACAGAATAACGGTAAACTCCAGATGCAGGAAGTCCCTGGCAATCTGGAGGACACTGCAGTTCTTCTCAGCGCCGGCCCCCATGGGCATAGTGACACGTGGCATAGTGGTAACCACAGACGCCTCCACAATGGGGTGGGGCACGGTCTGCAAAGGGAGATCTGTGACTGATCGCTGGTCCGCAGCGGAGGCCGAGTCACATAAAAATTTATTAGAACTGCCCACGTTAAGTGGTCATCATGTGCAGGTAAGGACAGACAACACTTCAGCCCTGGCGTACATAAACCTACAAGGAGGAGTGCGCTCTCTGTCGCTGTATCATTGGGCAAACCGCCTGCTCCTGTTTGGCGGCGGCTCACATCCGTTCCCTCAGATCAGTTCATATTCTAGGCCACCTCAACTGGGGGGCGGACCTGTTATCGAGGGGCAACCCTCAAGCTGGAGTTCTCTAGGTTCTATATATTAGATGTGGTTGAGCCTAGTTTCTTACAAGGTGTTCTACAGGCAGGCCATCTCTGAAACCCCAGAGCCTAAGAAAGGTTGAGTGATGTATGTGTTTATCAGCTTCTATATGTTAAAATGCAAATGGACCGATTTATGGGTTATCCCCTTGGCCTATGTGCAAAGTGAATGCCCTGTGATGTTCACCACCAGCTGCTGTATGAACCTCTGAGAGGGCAAAAGCAACATAAAGTTGGTGTGTGTTGGCTGCCACTGTATTTCACGCGTGAAGGGATACGGTCCCTTCTGTTATATCGCAGTCCAACTGTGATAGGGAACGTCTCGGTTACTTACGTAACCTCTGTTCCCTTAGCAGGGGCAAGATATAACAAGCCTGACGTTTACAGGGACTTGCGCTTGGATTTTGTTTCTACGCTCAGTTTCTTTTCCAACAAGGATGCGTCCTCCCTATTTAAGGGCTCCTGAGGGGGCGGGTTCAGGAGAGCGATTGGACGCATCTCAGCCTTCCGGCGTGATTGAATAGTGCTTCGATTGGTCCCATGTCTACGTCATGTCCCATCTGTTATACCTGGTCCCTGCTAAGGGAACCGAGGTTACGTAAGTAACCGAGACGTTTTTACTGCTTGTTAAGGTATGTTTTTGAAGCGAGTTTTGATAATGTCCTCAAATTCATTGTGATGGTATATGACCAAGTTAACGAGACAGAGATTCCTACTAGTTGCCCAGGCTTTTCATCATGTTGTTTTGTTCTCAGGGTAGCAAACCCCATTAAATTGCAAGAAATAAGCTTATAGAACAAACTTCCTAAATACATCACTGACATGCATTTCTTAGCCAGCTAGCTTTTATTGTTGTGAACTGTGACATTGTTGGGGTTCACAAGGCAAGGCTGTTGGATGTTAGTTGGTAGTTAGTTCATTAGTTTGAGACAAAAACGTTGCAATGCCTCTTAAAGCATTAATGAAATGTTACAGGCATGTGAAGGCCGTTAGAGGCATGACACTCCAGGCATGTAGAGCTAAAGCTACCTTTGCTTGCCAGGCGTTGTCATTCCCTTGTCTGTCCAAACGGGCAAGCCAGGCATCCCAGACCCCGGCATACCCGCTACTCGCCGTAGAGCTGGCGGTAATCTGCTGGTCTCGGATACCTCCACTCTTCATTCCCAGTGGTACAGAACAACCTTCAATCACACACACACACACACACACACACACACACACACAGGTGATGCACAATGTGAAGAGGACAATAGTGATGTCTGACTAGCTAAATAAAACAAAGCACTAATCAAAATGGTGTGGGAGGCTGTGATCTGTCGGTCCTGAACGCCGCCTGACACAAGACCCAGTGGATGGCCACAATCTGCCAAGTAATAGTAGATCAGATGAACAGATGAATACATTGATTAATTATATACACTTTGAAAAAATGTTAAAATAAATAGATTTCATGTTATTATTAAATTATTAGATTATTAGAGTGACCTCATGAACAATTTTGAATTCGCGGTTGTATGATTTGATACCACTGTCTGAAGAAGACTCCATTACATTGTACTTGAAACAATTCTCTTTCAGGAAGATTGTATTAACATTAGCTGGACAAAATGCAGTCGACAGTGAAATTGTGGTGGCCAGATGGTTTGATACCGTTGTCTATCACAAAGAACAATGTTTGCATTCCTCGTTGTTGAGAGAGTCCAACCTCAGACTCCAGAAGCCAAAGGCCTGGCTTAGACGGCCACATCTGTAGGGTGGCAAATCCTCCTGAGGAAATCAAAAACAAACACAAAAACCACATCAAATTTGTCTATGGTGGGGACGCAACATGTTTTCACAAATGAATTCCTATAAATAAATACAAATTGTCTTTAGAGTATAATATAATTACAAGAGTAATACGCTAGAACATGTGCATGTATCGCTTGGCCTACAAAGTAGATAGGGACAGGTGCATTGTCACAAAGCAAGTAGCTTTTCAAATCTACATTCTGCAATCTACACAGTGCAAGGAAATCCTGAGAAGACCGACCCGGCAGAAGAGGGAATACACCTTGCCGATGGAGTTTTCCTTGGTGGTTCAGGAACGTCTGCCCATGGAAATGGATGCTCTGCACATCGTTTGCCTCTCCCATATTGAGGAGGTGCCAGTTGGCGAGTTGATTGGTGTACATTCTCAGGCCTTTCAGGGCGTATATTATGCCATTGATGGCTTGGATTGGAGAGATCAGATTTTATCACTTAGTGTTCACAAACCTTATGGTTTATTAACATGGTTACAGCTTCTTATTTTACGAGAACACAAATTGAAACTTATGTAAATAAAAATACACAGTCATAATCACAGAGACACATATATACACATATAACACAGATATACATGTAGCCTACACATTGCACTGGCACACACGCTTAAAAAAGACATAAGTCTGGTATAAATACCTGGAAATTTAATGTTCTCTTTGAACAAAGGATCCATGACAGTGAGATTGTTCTTTCTTTGAATCCTCTCATAGTTTTTCTCATAATACCAGCTTTTGTTTTCATCAAATGTCATGAAAAGAAGCACAAACTCTCTGGTGTCCAGAGGCTTTTTACCGAGGGTGCCACTGCGACAGATCAAGAGAGGGCCAATAAGCCCCGAATGTATGTCTCTCTCCTGTGGAATATTCAAAGCAAACAAACAAACAAACAAATACCACATGGCCACTTGGTTAATAAAACAATATTTAATTTGAAAAATCATTCAATAGTGAGAAGCATCATTACTGACTGGATTCACTCCAGAGTAGTATGCCGAGGTCCGACAGTCAGGTTCGCCATCCTTTGGTCCCACTTTGTGGCTCACTTTCCACATGTAAGTGTAAGTCTGGTTGGTTCGCACTGCGTTGTCAGCTTGGTACCAGTATGGTGTTCCGTCCACGTAGCTTAGTCCCTCCATTTGCTTGCTGTATCTGACCCCTTTGGCATGAATGGAGTAGGGCCTGCTTCCCAGGTTTCTGAAGACTACCTGGCAAATGAATTACAGAGTGTATTTAAGCTTTTATCCACTGCCCGAAACGTTGTATTATTTCTATCAGAGACATACCCTATAGATTCAGAGAATAGTGGGCATCCCCAGATGTTTTTGTCAGGTTTCCTCTGACTAACAGCTAATCTTGAGGATAGTCTAGTTCAACCTTACTATGTGACTGGCTATGTGGAAGTGTTGTACTTCCATAGACATCCACCAATATTACCTCTGAACCTGGAACGGCCTAACTGCCAACTCTGAGGAATTTGGCCTTGTTCTAGGCTATGATTGGATAGGTTTTTTTACTTAGGAAGGTTTTGTAACTAAGTGGCAGCCATGATAAGAGCGTGTCGAATCCACTAAATGCTTAGTACGGTTACAGAGTACAGAGTTGTAAGCAAATGGAAGTGAATATTTCCAAACTACAGCCTACTCCTTCCAGTTTAGTCCATATTGAACTGTTTTATTTGTTTGTATTTTGGGCTACTTGGGGTGCAGTCAGTTCAAAAACCTTTCATTTAGCAGTCAATTCATTCCAGCGGTTTTAGTTCCAGGTGAGCACCACAGGATCCAAATTTAAACCCTTATTTCGGCCCCAATTTGTGATCTTCAGACCTTGTATTTTGATGTCTATTTCATTGTAATAGAGCAAACAGTAGATCAGCTAGAGAAAGGAAAGTGCTCCTTTCCAGGCTAATCAACATTGAGCTTCACTCTCAATGGGACCCCTACAGACCGTGACTCAACTCACTTAATTAGGATGGGTGCAGTCACCATTATGTCAAATAGTGGAGTTGGAGAGCTCCCTCAAATTCTCAGCTGGTGGTCCTCAGAAGCTGTCCTATTCATTAAAGCTGCACTCTTCCTTTTCTGAGCACTGTTTGCTGGTCTTGGTCAGGGAATCCCTTTCGCCCAATCCCTGAAAGGCCAGAGACCTTGCCTAACAAACTTTTTTTCTGGCATACTAAAAGCAAATTTGAATGAATGAGTAAAACTGGCTGGGTAAATCAATTATGAGAGCAAAAGGTAATATATGTATTCTCTTCTCGTGTATCTTTCATTTACAGCAGCATCTTGAATACTACAGTATTTCTTCATGAACATACCATGATTGTGTCGCCCACCTCGGCCCTGATGACAGGGCCAAGTATTCCCAGATGTTCATCAACCTCTCCTCCAATGTTGGGCGTTTTAAATTTGGGGTCCAGATACCCCCGATATACCACCTTAGTGAATGAGGTGGACCTCCCGTCAGATTTAATGTCAGATCGCCTAATTTATAAACAAGAGGGACAAGACGTAATGAAAAAGCCGTATGAAAGCTTTTCAACAGGACATTTGAAATGAATGTTGTGGAAGAATCATATTAAAAACTATATTGAGAATCACATTTCCCATGTTAACTGTACTCATTTAATACAAATGAGCAAATCTGTGATACTTTCCAATCCACTTCCTCTGTGACTTTACCTTTGTCCGTATCCGCCATATTCCCACTCGACTTCCTCTGCACTCAGGAAATACTGTCTCACGTTGGTGCCCTTTTCCACATGCTTCAGAAAATATTGTGTTGTCTCATCCAGTGTCATACCTTCCTCATGCACTGCTTGGCTGTATGGGTCCTTGTATTCAATGTTTTGAGAAGGCTGCGTGCCATTCTCTGTGTAATCTAGAACTTTTGATGAGTTTGAAAGCAACATATTAGGGTCCAAAAATGATAATGATTCATTGTATTCAGATCCAGCAGTGATGTTTGTTTGTGTGTCTGACGAATCAGAGGTGTTATTACTGGAAGCGTAGTTACTCGTTGCGTTCACTGAGGAGTGGACTGAAGAAACTGGATCACCTTGTACAGGTGCTTGGACATCTATCACAGCCTGGGAAGGGGTACTCGGCTCAGTATCAGAACCGTTTCTCACTTTCTTTGAGGATTCACCTGGTAAGTTGTCCACATAATCAAACTGGCTGAGGCCCACCAGCTCCATGCCAGTGGTGGACACGTTGCCCGACTCCTTATGTGATCTAATGTCGAGTAAGACATAGTCATAGTCTGTCTGTAGATCAGTTACCGGGTTCACCACTTCCTCTGTAACATCCTTCTCTTCTTTTGGAGTACCGTTGTATTCTTCCTGTTTCCACATATTGTATAGTCCTTCGTCCTTGTCCTCGTTCTCATATTCGTAAACATAATCCCGGAAGCACTCCACGATTTTAAATTTCACTCTCATGCCCTTGGTTGTGTCGTGAGAGTTCAGAGATGACAAAAGCCAATCACCTACAAATATTGAAAAAAATATAAACACACAATTTACCATTAAACAACATAAACGAATAGTAGTCGTATAGTAGTTCTGCGGATTTCAGATAGGAAGATTTTTTTTTAATAAATGTTATCACCATCAATAATCTGAAAGACTCTTGATCTGAAAGAGTAAGTTGGTTAGTGTCTGTCCTTTTTACCTTTACTGTCCATGTCCATACTGATGGTCTCCCCTGTCATTGGAAACAGTGTGAGAAAGTCCTCCTCCCTGTTGTTCAGTTCAAAAGTGTGGCCATAGAAAGTGACAGTCTGGATGCGGTTCTGTTCCCCAATACTGGAGACGTGCCAGGTGACAATTTCTCCGAAGCAGAAGCCCAGGTCTTGGCCGCTCTCATACATATAGCCGTTGATTGCTTTAGAAACGTGGAAATGGTAAATTAAATATGTCAAATTAAACTTTGGGTTGCAACATTTGGATTACATTATTAAAAAATTGTCAAATATTTGTATTATCATAACAACGGTAGTGTCTCATACATCTAGATCACTAAATTGTCACTTAATCTCTAACTGGAGACCTAATATTGTCAAGCTACAGTGTTGATGAGGAACAGGTTTGATACTGACTGTGCATAACATTCGATGCATAGAAGTCTGGGGCATCTTTTCTGACTCTTGGTGGGTCACCGCAATATTTCTGAATATTTTCATCCAAGTACCAACTTTTGTTTTCATCAAAAATTGCAAACATGGCATGCTGCTCCTTGCCTGCCTTCAACTGCAGCAAAAACAAAGTAAGAATATTTTTTGTACTGTTAATGTTTCAAATCAATGTCAAAGATCCCTATCATTACTAATCACTATTTTTTGTGACCAACCACCAGATAGACAGACATATACATTTATACATATATACAGTATATATAGAGAGAGAGACAAAGAGATGCATAGATAGATAGATATATGTATGGATGTATGCGTGGATGGATAGACAGATAGAGGAAAACAGAAAATCTCAGAGGGTTACCTGAACGTTCCTCTTGTTCAGAGACTGGCTCTTACAGATGAGCAGCGGGCCCACGAGGCCAGATGCGATGTCTCGCGGGGTGTTAACCGCGCTGTGGTACATCCTGGTCAGGCAGCGCGGGTCGCTGGGCAACGGCCCGTCCTCCTCAATCACATTCCACACATATGTGTACGTCTCTCCCGGCTGCACCGCGTGGGTCTGGTTTCCTGTGAGAGGACAGATGCATATCACGCTGTCTGTCTGCTGGAACCACACAGGCCTACTGCAACGTCTTATAATGGTTTTCTACAGTTACGAAAACAAGGGAGGGGTATGCGAACATCCTAACTGTTTATATCAACACACTGTTCTGTTGTTTCTTTATTGCATTTAAGCTTTTACCTCCCTTAACAGTGGCTCAACTGTGATTGATGCTCATCTTAAAAGGAGTGGGAGACTGGCTTGTGAAAGTGGATGGTTGTAATCTAATCAAAATTACAATGTAATTACAAATACAATTTGAAAGTCTGGCTTATTAACATGCACCAAAGAGAATAACATTTATGACAATCATAATAATAATAATAGACATAGGGATGGTTGATACGTTTTTAAGAGAGAAACAATATAGTTGAGGGTGCCAGAGAAATTCAACCAATATCCCAAGTGTCCATGTTTCTCAGCAGGTTGAGACAAGGTGGAGTTGATCCACAGCTGGGAGTTGTAAATTCAGAGTTAAAAGGTGCCTTACCTCCCTGTGGATAGTTCGCTCCCTCTCCTGCCTTGTCTATGGTCAGCCCGTGAGGGTAGATGCTGTATGGCTGGGTGGCTTTGTTGTTGAACACAATCTGTAATAACAGCATCGTAATTGTGTTTAGGAATAGGAGGCAAGCCTATCAGTCACAGGAAACCATAACCGGTCCTGTCTCAGGGATGGCAAAACTATGATAGTAGCAGCTGAAAAAAATTATACATTATATATTATGAATGATATATTATATTCGTTTTCAAAATCAGAATAGAATTTTTCGGTCAGGTGGAAGCTGTGATGGCTCAATCATGAAATCTATGAGGGCAACCTGTAAGCACCTGTATGAACATGTATGAAGAGGAAATCGTATTATACCACATCAGCCTCTTTGATGTGTAACTATTCCCACCTCGGCATTCATTTGTGTTCTATGTTGTCCTATGTGTCGTTACATAGAATGTAATTTCATACAAAAAAAACGATATCCAAACAAATAAAAAAGAGAACAAGCAACACAGCATAGCACCAAAGCAAAGATAAATGTATAAATAGGGAAGCATATCTGGTGAGTCTCAACACACCCTTATCTGATCTCTGATTTGTGCCCTAATGACAGGGCCGATGATGCCTAGTTCCATCTTCCTCTGTTTGTTCTCCGCCCGCTTCGTGAAGGTCTGGTCCGTATACTGTGTGAAGACGGCCTTCTTGTACTTTTTACCAACACGGTCGGGGCCCTGCTTCAAGTACTTGGATCTGAAATCCCTGGATAAGAAAGAAGGAAGCGAAGTATGGGAATGGAGAAGACCATGATTCTCCTCTGTGGATGATATTTAATTTCATTTTTTGTTTGTCTTTTGTCTTTGAATATCTATTGATAGGCACATAAACTGTGTTAAGCACAGTAATCTGACATAAAAAAAATTCTAAGCAAATCCCTAAACCGTTGCTTATACAGAGCTAACTGTGATGGTGGAAAGTGTTTATGAATTGTATGACGTTGAACACGAACGCATCAATGTAGTCAGGCATGTTCGGAGTGTAGTCCCAGATCACTTCCTCGGCGGCAATGAAGTAGGTCCACATCTGACTCTCTTGCCCCTGTTGGATCGTGAGATTGCGCTGAGGCTTGCTGAAGCCCTCGCATGTTTCCACCGTCAGAAAACCATGCATCCCCGCTGGAGGAAAGATAGGCAATAGAAACCTTGAAGGCCTTTATGACCCTCAAATAGGTATCTTCATGGCGCTAAAATATACTTTGTTTGTTTGTGTTTGTTTTAAGATCCAATATAAGATCCTATATAAGTGAAGGGAATTGTTAATAGTGAGATTAAGTTCAGTTCTATCATATCACATAAAAAAACATTGCTCTTGATGATTTCAGACAATATTCCTGACCTACAGTCACCAGGCCACTGGTTAAATAGCCATATATTTGTACCACTTTTGATGAATTTGAATTAAATAAAATTGCGAGGTCAGCACAACTTATCAACACTAAAACCACACCAAATGTATACGAGGGCATCACCAAGCGGCATCATGAATGCACTGTGCGCTTTGCCAGCTTACCCTCCAAGTGTTTGCTAATGTGAGACGAGACCAGCCAGCGACCGGTGTGAACGGCCGTCATGCTGGCACTGGTGGTGGAGCCACTTATGATCCCCACTGAGGAGACTCTGTGCCCATCCTGTGTTAACACCTGCCCGTTGAAGTGAATAGAAAACAGCTCTGGTGTGGAACTCATGCTCAGGAAATGCCAGCTGACAGAGCTATAGGCACAGACGTTCAAACCTGTGGAAGAAGGGGAAATGGGAAAGAGAGTGGGAGTGTGATTTAGACCGAATACTGATAACACTGCCAGAGATAAAAAATAATAATAAAAATAATAATAATAAATATATATACTAATATATAATAAATATAAATGTATATATATCAATTCTATGCTGCCAACAAAGGACATACCATTTCACCTTTTTTTTCTTTTCATGGTGGCATCATTTAACCCTTTCCCTCATCTGATTATTTTGATAAGTTTTGCAGAGGGGGGTACTTCAGGTAGATCTTGCAACACATTTAAGTTACACTAAATGATATAAAAAAAATCGCTGTTCTACGTAATATTATTGACTAACCTGGCACAGTGCCATTGGTATAGCCGTTGATGGTGTATTTCATGCGTTCGTCAGAGGGGGGGGCTCCTTTGCTGTACCAGCTGAAGCTCTCATCAAAAACGCCGAAGAGGAGAACACTCTCCTGGTGGAAGTGTTTCTGCTTTCCAGAATCATCTAGACTGCCTGTGAGGACAAAAGCACAGCAGGATGGGCTACGAAGGTGAGATGCCTATCAAGCAAGTTGAACTTAAAGCTCTGTTAGATTTCACATTTTCTTTGGCGACATGAACAGGACATTTGCTCTGTATAGAATGAGAAAGAACAAATGCAATGAAAATCGAACCAAGACAGTCAGCTGATTCATTTAAAAAATACTGCTAATAATATACATGTTAATGTTTTCTCCTCAATATTAGTGTTATGTGTACCATGGACTTTACGGTAAGGACAGCACTATTCCAGAACTGAGGGAGGTATGGAGATATAACCCATTCACAAACATTCTGAGCAAACGTGGTCCACAATTAAAAAATGTGAATCTGTAAGGTCGCAGCAAATGAGTGACATGGAATTGCTGACCTTTCTGTTCTGACTTCTAGGGAATGTACTACACCATATATATAACGCTATGTGCCCGTTGTGCAGATAGTCTGGAGACTTTCCAAAACAAAACTCAACTTAGGAGATTGTGTAACTACAGTGAGTGACCTACAAGAGTGTGGCCTCACGGTTCAAGTCGCTCAGGCCGTGATAAGTCCTAGGGAAATGAATGTCTCCTCCTCATATGAATTGATGGTCATGCCAATTCTTATTTTTACCCGGTTTGCAGATCAGCAGTGTGCCGATCAAGCCTGAGTTGTAGTCCTTGACCATGTCGACATGGGAAAAGTACGTGTATGTGAGGCAGGGGGGGTCATCAGCCGCCGGTGCCACCGCTGACGTCACCTCCCAGTGATACGTGTGGGATCCACCTGAGTGGATAATGTCGTCCTCCTTCTCTTTTTGTGAAGTTTTGTCGAAGTAGAGAGCTCCTGAGATAAAAACATATAACAACAAATATCATCAACATGTTAACATAACTGTTGCCTTAAACATACTGTATATGGGCAAATTCATACCTACATTGTAATTTGCTTTAGATTAGTGTGATGTAATAGAACGGAAATTTTTATTTAACATATTTCTAACTGTCAGTTTGTCAGTTTCAGGGACAACCAAAATGACACTTCTTTTGGGTTGGGCCTTTGGATATTGATATGGTGTTCTGTGGTGGAACCCACTGGCAGTTCCTGACACTGTTCCTTTTCAGTGGACTTCAGAACTGGCTGTGATTACACTCAGTCCATGTTGTTAAAGTATCCAGAAAAGTCAAACACAGCTGCTTGTGTAAACTAGTCTGTGTACTTAGCGGAATGAGTAACATCATCGTCTTTGGTGTCTCCTCTCTCTCTCTCTCTGGGCATCAGAAGCAGCTCAGACAACAGGCATTTCCCAACAGCTCTGAGGCTGGCATTACTGTAACCCACGGTGAAGATAAGCAGGAACACACCCTCTGACTGTTTGCCATAAACGACACCATGTGTGTGGATGTTGCAAGGCTGATCCACCATGTTCCGGAACGTCACCACGATCACATCGCCTTCCTGTCCACGTAATGTTGGCCCGAGCAGACCTAGAAAGACCCACCCACATAGAAATGTGTAATGTTATTCATATACAAGCATGCATTTGTACACATGAAGACTGCATAAACTGAGTGGCCGAACTGTTGTATCATAAGACAACGTTGTTGCGTGTAAACTGTAATTATTAGTCTGTGGCTATTGCACACAGCCTATTCACCAGCTGTTTTTGACATGTGTTTGTGTTAACATTATTGCTGAAATATTTTTAAGACTGTTTACCTAGCCTCGAAGGGTGGGGCTTGGCCTTTTTAAAGTTGGCATCCTCATATTCTCTGTATACCGCTTTCTTGTAGATGACTCCCGACCTGAAAGAGTAAGAGTATTTTGTTTACATACAAACACAATTAGAGTATTTGTTTACGTATGTAAATCCATTTCAATTACAGGCCAAAGTCTTTATATTTTTCTAAAACATATTCCGACCTGAATGTGTAATCATAGTACAAGTTCAAGTCCAATGAGAATAAAAATGAGAAAAATAAATGTACGCATCTTCAAATATACCTGTGATTATACATAACACTTTCAATAGGCTGAAAGTGTAAAATCCGTCAGAGGTCATGGAAAGGGCCTTGAAACATGTCCTCTCATGAAACAGTTGATTCACCCTCTTTTATTAGCATTTGTCTTAAAATGTAATTAAAACTTTTCAGCGCATGAATATAGTAGATGACATCAGACCAGAATTTTAAGGGATCGTGTTGGAATTTTCCTCTGTTGTCATGGAATCCTCATACTAAACACATATGACTTTTATAATATGGGATGTTCTGTTCTCTCACAAGTACATACTGTGTAGGGAACCATCATGGAAGTCATCTTCAAAACCACACTCTCTGACAACAACATCTAGAATCTTCCCTATCACAAAATAAATCCCAAAGACAAAACTGTCCAGCAGATCCATGACAGAGGGATGACAGCCAAAAGACTTGAAGTTTAAATGGTCTAGTTAATTGTCTAATTAATCTAGTTAAAATTCTAAATTTACCTTTGCTGTCCAGGAGAAGAATAATCCCAGTCAATGTTGACAGCGGCGATGTAATAGGGCCTCTCCACGGCTAGCGCAGCGTTGCTTAGAAGAGTGAGAACAAGCCAAGCAAATGAAGTCCCCTCCAAGGGACATAGCTTCATGTCTGTGTTGAGCACTGCAGGTACAGACCGTCTGTTCAGGAGAGAGCACAGAAAATGTGGTCTCCAGGTTACATGGGGCAGCACACTTTATCACTGCCACACACCCACACACCCATCCACACACACACACACACACACACACACACACACACACACACACACACACACACACACACACACACACACACCCACACTCACTCATGTCCCTCCAAACCCACGTATAAACACACACATAGACAGGGCCGGAGTGAGGCCACTTTTCAGCCCGAGAATTTCAGGCCCAAGACTGGCCCACTTTTTCCATGGTAGTGGAATTTGGACAAATGAAGCAACAGTTCAGCTCTTACTATCCTGTGTTTTTTTCATTTATACCATGATTCAACAAATAATGTAAAGGTTAAATATTAATCGATTTAAGCTGAGAAGTTAACAAAAAATATTCCACTATACCACAAGGATAGGTTGATAAATTAACAAAAGCAGAAATAAATAAATAAAGCATTTGAAATGTATCCCACTCTTCAACAAATAGGCATATTGAACTAATGTTCACAGTACAGTATACTGTTACATTGCGAATAGCACCTACAGCATCTACAGAATTAGTAACCGCCTAAGCAGTGCACTGGTTTCAGCCACTTAATCTATACTGTAACTGTGTCGTTGCTTTTAGAAATGAGGATTTCCTTCTCTCTGCACATTAACATGAAAGCCTCCAAGTTGTCCGGATTCAATGAGCTTCGTAGCCTATTCTTCACAAAGTTTAAGGTTGAGAAGCTTGTCTCACATGCAACCTGTGTAATGGACAAAGTCAACAGAAACTTATATGCTAACCCAATGACATGAATGATAAGCATATACGGAGGTTGTACTGTGAGAGTTTTAAATGGACACAAATGGCACCGTTTTTGTAGGAGGAACAGGTCCTGCTTTCAAGCTCCATCTCCTGACCTTCCTGTGCCACATCACTACATGCCCTGTATAACCTTCAAAAGAGGACTTTTTCAGTCTCTCCCACTGGTATGCCAGGCTAGACATCTCAGTTTGTTATGTGCTAACAGTAGCTCTGTCATCAAACTTGAAAACTATTTTGGAAAAGACACACACACACACACACACACGCAGACACACACACACAGACACACACACACAGACAAGTTTACACAATGTGAACACATTTACATTAAAAGTTAAAAGTTACACGTCATTGAAACCAAAAGAGGATTTCCCACAATCATGATGTAAGTGCATCTCTAATAATAGGCTACTGTGTTATGACAGTCATTTTGAAATTTCAGTTTACATCATCATCTCACTGTCAGTCCGTCATACTACATACATGCCTTACTTCATGCACTTCAATGTGGAAAACTGATTTTTTCATTCTACTACCACACAACATAAGATTGTCTGTTTTTTTTTACCAACATTTCCACAAATGACACTTGATGACATTTAATATCAGACATTCCTATACACATTCCTATACTGTAATTAATAATAATAATAATAAATGATTCATCATGACACTTTATAAAACAACCAACCACCTGCTGACATTTACCAGAACATATATTGTCAATACAGCTACCTTTGACGTGAGACATCAAATTTTGCCCTCATATTCAAACTAAATAAATAGGATTCAATAACCTTTGAAGGTGGGCTCATAGTGTACCCTCCAAGAATAATGTAATTGTGTCTGTCAGATGCAATCAGATGTTTGCCTCATAGGATTCTATTGTAATGTAAACAATTCCAAAGTGTTCCTTTAACGAGACTTGATACAGTCAATCATTACAACATACTTTGGGAGCACGCCAAATTCGTTGGAATTTCGTCAACAACACACAAACTTTAAATTTCTCAAGAACTGAACCTAAAAAAGTGAACATTTGGTGTGCTTATACTTGGGGACGATGCCCCACTGTGAGGTGGGGAAGCAGCTGCAGGACACGGTTCCTTCTCAGGAATGCGCGTCTGCAAAACAACAGTTATTAAAAATATAGCCGCAAGCAGTGATCATTGGGGTCCAAGAAGGCTACAGAGTATTTGGACATTTGCTCTGTATGAAATGTGAGCAAATGGGGCCAAGTATAAGCACACCAAATGTTCACGTTTTTAGGTTCAGTTCTTGAGAAATTTAAAGTATGTGTGTTGTTGACGAAATTCCACCGAATTTGGCGTGCTCCCAAAATATGTTTTCTAAAACTGAGTCAAATCCTTGATTGTGATTGGCTAAAAGCCGTTGTAAAATCCAGCATTACCTTACAATTTGACCTCATAACATTCTATGATAACATTCCACATTACTGCGCAGCGAGCGACTGGCAAGGCAAGGCTGTGTATTCATATAGCGCATTTCATACCCAGTGTTCCATGGCTGTTGCGTTGCTTAAAGAGTTGCGTAGCAACGATTTATTTAGGAACTATATTTTTTAGTGGCGGAAGAATGACGGTTTATCATTAAACTATTGTTTCTTAAATTGAATTGTCTTTATTTATGAAACCATATCAAATATTTGTGGTAACAGTTTTAGAAAAGCAATAAGCCCCGCTTCGCGTCGTGCCAAACAACTCCCCTTACCTGTTCTAAAATCAGCGCAAACAACGGCCTCTAGTAATGATGATGATGATGACTGTATCAAGTCTCGTTAAAGGAACACTTTGGAATTGTTTACAATACAATGGAATCCTATGAGACAAGCATCTGAGTCCAAATAAACCGGTTCTTTACGCTCGTAAATGCTCGTAAATGTTATTATAAATGTCTGACAACATGGCCAGGATCCCTACAGAGAAGCACCTGCGTCTGCTTACCTCAATAACTGTAAAGAAACGGTTCCCTTAAGATCCAGAACTTATTTTAGAACTCTTATTTTAGAAGACTGCAAGTATAATATTTGTCCGTTTCAGATTTAATTAGAAAAGAGCAGGGCAAATATTAACAGTAGTAACTGTGATCTAAGAACTGTTTCTCTTTAATTGTCTTTCTTTCAAACGAATCCATTTCAGAGATAACAAGTCTGTTTAGTTTGGCAATCAGCGCACACAAACGCACATTGTACTACTCTACGCTCTTGAACATTTCCCCGTGAAACGATGACGTTGCCATTACATTCCATACTGCGCATGTGTGTACAGCTTTCAGGAAGGTGGACCCGGTTGCAAATTAAATCAGTCTACCACAGCACTGTACAAAAAAACATGGCAAGACAGGTAATATGCATAATAAGATCTGTAACTTATTAATGTTCAAACTAAATCACCGTTCCTTCTTGTATTTTCTCGTCTGAGTGACAGTTAACTTGAGACTAATATTCTTTAACCCTCAAATTACACTGACTGCTGTGCCAGTTTACAAATCAGGCTAATTGAGATAGTTAGCTTGCCGATACTTCGTTTATAACATACTAGCGAGCATCTCTGTAAAAACAAAAAAACTAAATCGAAAAGAATATAGTTCTTTTCAGAGAAGAGACGTGTCTCTTTTGAGCAACGCTATACCACATTCCTTTCAGCTTGACACTCCTGAGGGAAAATGTTTACCATTGCGACATGGCAGCTGTTTGCCTGTAGTGTATCAATAAAGTAATTAAGCTTGTCCATATGATACATCTTGATTTGGGCTATCGGTGTTTTGAGATGCTTCTCTATTCTACGTCTAGATTCTCTTTTGGGATAGTCTGCCAGAAGTGTAGCTAGCTACCAGGAACCTGATTTCAATTGATGCAGCACTTCCCAGACCCTTGGAATGACATGTTTTGTTTGTGGTGGCTTGCAACTGGTAAACACTGCACGGTAGCAACAGTTAAAGATAACTCAATAATGCGTTTTCTACACAGAAGAGACTATGTAGCTTGTTCCGCTCCAAAGCGTTTGTCTGTTCATGACCCACATGATTCTCATTCCGCGCATCAAGGAAGCTAAACAGCACAAGTTGTCGCTTTTGTTCGTTACTTTTTGTTACAAAGATCAACATCTGTGGTTCAATGCTGTTAGCAGTACAGGACTAGGCACGACATAATGGAGCAAACAAGAAATAATCATTAGCTTGATTAATCGTTGCGTGGTATGTGCTTTGTTTGTTTTGACATAGAATTGACTACTACACACATGTCAGCGTTGACTGCATAGAGGATAGGGGATGTGTCCGAACAGTGCTAACAAAGTAAGTGAGCTAATTAAGAACGTGGTCTGTGTATGTTTGTTGTTTTTCAGTGAGTTGAACCGCTGTTGACCCAGGCTGCCCGTCGGGACAAGCAGGCTTTGCCCCATCATCATGGCTCCCTACTCATCCTCGCGCGCTCGCTGCAGCTGCTGTCCGAGGTCATTGCGTTGTTCCCGCTCCTCCGTCTGTACTCTGGGCCTCGGCTTGGGGTTTGTCGCACTGGGGACCAGTCGCATCATGCTGCTAAAGTTTTCGGCTAATGCAGGTATGATTACAGAGGGAGATGTCATTGCCTTTAAAAAGGCCACCTGTTTTCAGTCTGTTGGTTTGTCAGGGGATGTGTCCATTTAGGTGTAGTGTTGTGAAATTGAGAGAATAGCTGATACTGAAATCAATAAAAAGTTGTTTGCAGTTTGTTGTCAACTTGTTTTCACTGTTTTCATTCACAGATAACAACTATGACTTCCTTCCTGCCTCTGTAAATCTGTTGGCAGAGGCCATCAAGCTTCTCTTTTGCCTGGTCATGTCTATTAGGGTATTGATTCGAGGTGAGTGTGACACAGCCGCGTATAGCATTTCAGTGGTTGACTAGATTATAATGGATGTGTTGTATTTACATTTTAAAGGAACGTGTTGCATTGGATGCTCTTTCTTATGCTTACCCAGTTGTGGTTGTTACACACATACTTTGCTAAAGTCTGTATTGTTTGTTAATTAGCACCCACTTTCCCTCCTGTCGGTTGTGGCGTGGGCTCACTCTCAAACTCTATTGTGTTTGTCCCTGTTGGCTTCCCGTAGAGGGCAGATCGTACAAAGATCTGTGCTGCTCCTCGGGCTCCTCGTTCCTCAGCTGCATGAAGTGGTCTGTTCCAGCCTTCCTCTATTTCCTTGACAACCTTATCATCTTCTACGTGATGACCTACCTCCAGCCAGTACGGTTCTGTAAACACTAATCATGTTCTCATAAAGCCAGCAGACTTGTAACTGGCTAAAGACATAACTGTTGTTTTATGTTCATAAGGTAATGTGAACATTTGAAATTTGCTAAGTCATGTCAATAATGAGAGTGAGAACAGCGCTGATTATTGATTGTTAATTGATTGTTTATCTGTATGTTTGCTTCCGTAGGCCATGGCGGTGTTGTTTTCCAATGTTGTCATCCTGACTACAGCTGTGCTGTTTAGAGTTGTGCTGAAGTAAGTGCTTTTGTCATGATGGTTCATGTAGAGAAGAGACTTGGATGCTGTAAAAAATTATATCCGTTGGAGATTGTACGACAAAAAAATGTGTGTGAGGTTGGCTTTGCACTGGAATTTAGAGCCTGTTCAGTTGAATGTACCTCTGAAAGTCAAGAGTTAAAGATGCACATAACCGAGACTTAAAATAGACATGAGCTTCAATTTACTTGAAAATGTGAGAATTTTTTTTAATGTTGCATGTACACTGCAATATTATGTTGTTATTGCACTTCTCTGCCTGCAGGAGGCGCTTGTCCTGGGTGCAGTGGGCCGCCCTGGTCATCCTCTTCCTGTCCATCGTGTCCCTGACCATGAGCACGGGGGACAGCCAGCATGTGATTGCCGTGCCCGGCCTGCACGTGTCTCCCCTCTCCAGCCCCTCTAACAGCTGCCTGGCTTTCACCCAGCTACGACTGGAGCAGCGCAACCACACCCTTGGGGCCGCCGGCGGGGTGCCGGAACCGGCCTGGAGCGAGCCCATCGTCAGTAAGTTGCGGCACTTCGGCCTGGGCTACGTGTTCCTGCTGGTGCAGTGCTTCGTGTCGTCCATGGCCAACATCTACAACGAGAAAATCCTGAAAGAAGGCGAGCAGCTCACTGAGAGCATCTTCATCCAGAACAGCAAGCTGTACATGTTCGGCCTGCTGTTCAACGCGCTGGCGCTCAGTCTGCGGCCCACGGACCGTGCCCTCATCCTGCACTGCGGCCTCCTGTACGGACACAACGTCTTCTCAGCGGGGCTGGTGGTTGTCACGGCGGCACTGGGCCTGTCCGTGGCGTTCATCCTCAAGTTCCGCGACAACATGTTCCACGTGCTGACGGGTCAGATCACCACGGTGCTGGTCACCGCGCTCTCGCTGTTCCTCTTTGACTTCCGGCCCACAGCCGACTTCTTCCTGCAGGCGCCCGTGGTGCTGCTGGCCATCTTCATCTACCACGCCAGCCGCAAGGCCGACCCGGAGTACGCTCTGCAGCTGGAGAGGCTCCGCGTGCTCAACGGGGAAGTGCTGGAGAGGTCGCGAGGGGTGAGGAATGATGTGTTGGTTTTTAATAAAAGGCTGAGGAAGTGTTTGACAGGTCATTTAGGGTTAGGATTTATCTTGTGCAAACACAGTGGGAACATTAATTATGAGATGTCTCTCTCTTTCTCTCTCTCTCTCTCTCTCTCTCTCTCTTTCTCGCTCTCTCACACACCCACACACACACACACACACACACACACACACACACACAGAATATTTACACTGACGATTATGAGTGGTGATTGATGAAGGGGTCGAGAAGGGAAAATCACACATACACACACACATGACTCTTGACTAGTTCACCTAAAGAGAGCGGTGGGAGGATAAAATGGCCTCTCACACTGGATTTGAATGAGGTGGCAAAAGAACTGCAGACACACACACACACACATACACACACACACAAAACACAAGTGGCTCTCTGTAAGCGTCGCCAGGTCTCTTGACTAAATGTAATCTCATTTTGGGGAATGGCCGGAAAGAAACCTGAGTCCTTTAATGAAAACACAATTTAGCACCAGCCCCAGGTTACCATGAGTAATCTCATTATGCATATAGAAGGGATGCAGCCTAGCAGCCCGAGTGGTTTGAACTCTTCCTGCAGTCTTTGGTGTGCTTGTCTGTAGGGCCCTTGTTTAGTCACAGAGACCGAGACATGTTCATGACGTCCTCATACTGGAGGGAACTACAGGGGAACTTTGTAAAAAAAAAAAAAAAAAATCGAATGTGTGAATAGGACATGCCAGGGCCCTAAGGCCAGAGTTTGAACTATGAAGTGTGAAAACCTGCCAAACACTCTTTTTCTTTTCAAAGCTAGCAGGGTTTTCTGGGGGCTACTTTCTCTACTTGTTGAAATAGTGATTCACTGTTCGGATGGGAAAAGAGTCCACTTTGTATTCCAAGTGAATGAGGCTTCAATTAATTATGTTGGGTGGTGTGTGTGTGTGTGTCTGTGTGTCTGTGTGTCTGTGTGTGTGGGTGTGTGTGTGTGTGTGTGTGTGTGTGTGAGAGAAAGCCTCTGAAACTCAAACTGTAAAAGTCCTACCCTTATGATTTATATGTGGGTTTCCTGTTCTTTATCCTTGTGGCATGTTTGTATGTTTATCAGCCTGTGCTAAGTGCCAGGCCAGGGGGGCTTATAATATCATCATTGTTAAGTATGGGAGACTGGAGGGGTGAAAATGAAAGATTGGGTAAGATGTATGTCAACAGCAAGGGGAGCAGCCAAGGTCCTGGACAAAAGTGCTGAATTGAGTGTCACTCAGGTCACAAAGATCAGCTTTTAAGTTTAGTTTTTTGCACAACCATAACTACAAACAGGAGAGTCTCCAGAGTCTCACACACTCTGGATATGCAGCACTATTTAATATGGCCCCTCTGACCTTAGTGGCACCCACTCAACTCAGCACTTTTCTGCCTGACCACGGCCTCCCCCTCTTTCTTGGTATTGTGAAAGTTGGCCATGGAAGCAGATGGACTGATCCTCTCTGAGTGATATTAGGCTCCAGACAGGAAATTGGACTGGCTTTGAGATTATGCACGCATCGCTCTTCCTCAGTTAAAAACTTGTCAGGCACGGTCAGAGCTTGAGAGGAGAGATAAGTGGCATCCCACCGCCAGCTGTCCGGTCTGACAACACTGCTGCGCTAACAGCCATGAGCCTGCCTCAGCAGCACGCTGCTCTCACACACTCCTCTGGGCCTTCACACACTCCTGTGGGCCTCACACACACACACTCTCCCCCACATCTCACGCTGCTCTCACGCACACTCCTGTTGTCCCTCACACACTCTCTCCCACATCTCACGTTTTCTGTTTCAAATTCTGCAGAGGTGGAAATAAACAGCCCGTTGCATCAAAGGATGCAATGGTCTGTAATGTGCTTTCACCCAAACTATCCATGCCCTCTGACCTCTATAACTCTAAATGTGTTGGTGCTATCAGTAACCGCTACTCAATGATCCTAAAAACTGTGGTGTGTTTGTTGTCCAGGACGGCGAGGAGCTTGAGAGGCTGACGAAGCCCAACACAGACAGTGACACAGAGGAAGAGTCTCTCTAACAGAAGGGAAGCAGCAGCAGCTCTCTGTGGCAGCAGCTCTCCGCCTATGAGAGTTTCACTGGTAATCAAGCTTAACTGTAATTATTGTGTAAATTATTCAGAAATGTGCCTGTACATAATGCTCAATGCACTAAATTATAAGGACAGAAAGTAATTATGATGTGTGCGTCCGAAATGGGTTGTGTTTATTTGTCTGTGTGTGTGTGTGTCTGTATGTGTGAGTGTGTGTGTGCGTGTGTTTTTGTGCGTGCGCATAATAGGGGGCAACACTGCTTTTTCATTTGGCAGTGGATAACAGGCGAGTGGGTGTGCGAGTACAATAGACTTAATCAAATTTGATGTGATGGAGGCGAGTTAACAATGAAATCCACTGACCCCTAACGACCCCACGAAATGGTACAAAGGGAAGTTATCATTAATGTTTTAAAATTGCACAATGGTTGTGTGAAACATGCTATGATTATGCTTAATTATTTAAATGTAAAACGATGTGACATGAACAAGGTTTCAGTTGATTTAACAGTTTGGGAACAAATTGCCTTCACACCATTGCATATTAGCGCTACGCAGTGTGTGTTTGCTATGTGGGTGTGTGTTTTTTTTTTTTTTTAAAGAGCTATTACATTTCCGGTCCTCATGTTTGCGACACTCCTATTCAGTGCCTGACAAAGGTTCTGTTTATCTTAATGGAACTAGACATGTACTTGGTCGACAGCATCATTTATCTCTGTATCTCTGTATTTGTTTTCACGGTTTTCTTATTTTTGGTACCATAAAGCACAAAATAGACTGATGTACAGGCTAACTGTTGGTAATGCTGGTACTGCCTTCTGTGATATGTCTGGACATATTGTTACAATTGTACAGTTTCAATGACTGAAAGGCACAATAAAGGAATATTAAAAATGATAAACCTCTGCATGTGTTTACACACGTACACAATTTTAATTCTCGTACTAATTAATGTGTGAGGTTTGATATTATTCATTTTATACCATATATTGGAGACTAATATGAGTTATGATCAATTCAGGGACCAGGTTTAATCTTGTACAATGGTGGCCACAAAGGGAGAGACACAGACGTTTCACTCCTGCAGAGCTCAACCTAAGAATATTTTAACTTAGCCATTGGAACATTTCTGTGAAATGTATAGTCCAGGCAAAGTAGTGTTTTACAACAGAATTTTTTTCAGCATACATCATTTCTATGAGGTGTCCAGAACAACATGCTAAAAGTCCTAAGAAATCCCAGTTGAGGAAATATGTTTAATTCTCATCAATCTGAGATGTGTGCTTATAATGCATGGAAAAAATACACCTCAAAAATGTATTTTTTTCCTTTACTCCTATCATAATGAAACTTTACACAATGAAAGTACCCATGAAAAATACCATTTGTATTACAAGTTTCATTTTAAATTAATTTGAATATGCACATTACCTCTACACTCATGAAACACCAATCATATGTATGACATACATCGGCCCAATCTTCATCCAATCATCCTACTGCCAATGGGAGATGGCAATGCTGATTTTAGACTTGTCTCTTACCTGAAAACTGCCTGGATTGGTAGTACCTGCCAAGGGTATGGTGTTTCTGCCTATGCAATTAGGACATATTCAATAACTGTGACGCTCATGTGCATATTCAAATTCACTTCAAAAGAAACTTGTAATTCAAGAAAAGTTACTTTTCATGTATACTTTTACTATGTCAAGTTTTATTGCAGCAGGAGTAAAGGAAAAAATTAAGCCTATTTTGGTGTATTTTGGGCATATTCGATTAGTGTATAGCTCATTTGCATATTCAAATTCATTTTCAAAGAAACTTGTAAATCCAAAAATGTTACTTTCATTGTATAAAGTTTTATTTTGATTGGAGTAAAGGGGAAAAAATACATTTTTGAGGTGTATTTTTGACATGCATTATTAGTACACATCTCAGATTGATTAAACATATTTCCTCAACTAGGATTTCTGTTCTGTTCTGGACACCTTATAGAAATGATCTATGCTGAAAAAAATATATTTTACAAATAATTCTTTTTTTGGCCCCAAAATGGGTTACTTTGCTGGAGTGTCACCCTAGTTAATTTCCTGTATATGTGAATATACTTGGCCATTAAAATAATTCTTATTCTGATTCTCTGATTCATGAGGCCCAGGTCCATCAAGGCGCTTTGATTTGACCAAGAAGAAGGGAGTGAGACCACTTATCACACCTCACCCCTCACTCAGGTCAAACCATCATAAGTATATTCACCCAGAAATGCTTACGTTCTAGCCTTAATCCAAGTTATAACTAGATATAAGATGTATTGAATTATTGACTATGGTATATCATTATAAACTCTGGACTTTCAATTCTAATTCCTTCAGGTTGAACACATACAAATGGCAGACTGTTGGTTGTATATAAAACATTGTATACCCGTTGTATTTCATGTGTTTATACAAGAGTAGTCTGAACTCTGAAGACGTGTGTATTTCACATTTCACATTTCACATTTCACATTTCACATTTCACATTATTTACTAAGAGACCGCTCATAATCTTGCCAGAATGTCGGATACATTCTGTGTGACAATCAATTGCCAAAGACAGCAAATATCAGACGCTAGAGGGCACTAGAGATTAGCGAATGAATGATGAATCCCATGCACAGAAATGTCCTTTAAAATTTTAAATGGTCATTCTAATTGAGTATATTATAATTTTCCTCATAAAGTTTGGTAAGGTGCATGCATAATTTGTAACAAGCATAAATATGAGTGCTTAATCTGTACATACACGTAAAATGTGTAAATCAGTCACTCTAACACATCCTTGATGCAAGAAAAACAATCACAATAGGGGTGGTAATAAATTGACTTTATTGTCCTTATAGCGCAACTGCATATAAATAAGAACAAATGTGATCTTCAGAAATAGACAAAACAAAGATTTATGAGCCCTCCTCATGAGACAACTGATTGTGACCCTCAGAAACATCTCACATTGACGTCCAACAATAAATACAAAAAACAAAACATTACAACACATTACTTTTTAATATTTATTTTTGTTCTTATCTACAAAACGGAGACATCCATACCTGTGATATCATGGAAGAAACGGTTCTTAGGATGGAGACAAAGAAAAAGAACACAACCCTATGAGAGAATGAAGCAGTGTTCCAACGCAAGTCAGCCGTGACAGGACTTAAACCGCAGAAATAGGAAGTAACGTAACATGACGTGATGGTGGTGAGCATCAAAGTGGCACCCCGGCCCTGTTCACAGGCTTCATACACAACATGGAGAACGTTCACAGGCACCCGAACTCCCCCCTTTCCTCTCTTTACCGCACCCCTTTTTTAATAGCCATATCCTTGGTGATAGCCATCCTGGTAGCCGTGATGGTAACCGTAGCCATCATACTCGCCCTCTGGGCAGCGCATGCCCAGCGACTGCTGGATGGCCATCTCCTGCCGGCGCAGCTGCATGGAGTCAATCAGGTCGTAGATGATGGCCATGGACCACATGGGCGAGGGGTACCAGGACTTCACATTGCCGTCCTTTCCCACCAGGAGCATAGAAAAGTACTCCGGGCTGATCTGGAAGTAGTTGCGGATGTCCTTCACCAGCGAGGCAGACAGTCCCTCGCGCTCCACGGTGGCCGAGCCTGGGAACAAATGAAGGTTTGTGGATGATGAAAGGAAGTCGACTAAACAGATCTGTGCTAGGAACACTACGCTACGTGGAAACTACACGGGCCAGGGGAGCTAGCCCATCGCTTTATACCTCGAGGGCATTCTCACAAGATTCTCGGAAAAGAGGCCTCCTTGTAAAAGCATGGCGGGGTTGAGAGAATTTCTGGTAATGTTTAAAGACCTGTTGTGTCAACAGGATTTCTGGGCCTGAGTCTCTTTTGGGTGGAGAAGGAGATGAGAAAGGAGAAGGGTGGGGGAATGAAAGCTTTGGGTTTTTGCGGTGGCTACCTAGTCAGCACTCCTAATCCTGTTTCTTAGCTGTTTGATCTTAAAGTATAAGAAGGGGCGAGCTCAGAGACATTGCTGATACAGCCCCTGAAACACACACACACACACACACAGTCACACACACAGCAAGCCCCCACTTCACATATGTATTGGCAGCTGCACAAGCACACCCTGAGCGTCTGTGGTTTTTGACATCTTTGGAAAATATGTAAACTTCACCTCCTCTTTCAATGTTTTTTTATTTTATCGTTTTTTACATTTCATGTTCTTTTTTTTAGTACAACAAAATATTATTGCTACATGATCCTTCCAACTGCTTTCCCAAGGCTTCTGCTCAGAGCCAGAAGTGTGTGAGAGAGAAGGAGAGAGAGAGTGATGGAGAGAGATAGAGAGAGTGAGAGATGCCACCCATGTGATGTAGGTGGGGCAGAACATGCTGGCTACCGGCTGTAAAGGGGACGGACAGCTGGACGAGGCCAGCCAATGTCAACACTGCAGAAAGCTGGCCGCTCTAATTTTGCTCTCAACACAAGCATCTAATTTTTGAGGAGCACAAAGCTGCAGGAACACCTGGCTGGGTCGCCCATGTTTCTGCCCGAGCAGAGAAAAAAAAAAACTGTCCTCTGTTTATTTGAAGTGCTTATTGCTCAGGAACCTTCCCAGCATGCTTGGAGTCTGAAGCCTTTGCTCATTCATTACAGAGACATACAGGATGCTTTCTGCTTCAGATGTCTTGGACAGCTCTTCAGAAATGCGGGACACTCCACCTAACGGCTCTCTTTGTTTTTTTAGGGTGCTGAGCGGTTCTTAAAAAAGAGACCACAAACCACAGGAGGATCTATGGGGAGCCTTTGAAGCTGAGCGCGCTCTATCCTCAGAGGGATAGTTCTCTGACATAGAACACGGAAAACGCCGCCACTTGAGAGGAACTTTCCATACGGGTTTACCGTACAGGAATGATGTGTTTTTAGTACATGTGTTCTTACGGAGTCACTCCAGTGACCTTGGCATTGGATAGAGACTTAGCTAGCTTACCGTTGATTGGGTACAGCTCCAGGACTCCGCCCATGTCCGCCGCTTCGGTGCCGGCCAACTTAAGTATAGAGATGTGCCTCAGGCCTGATGGGAAAACAAAACAGACACAAAGTCCAATCAACACAGGTAAACACATCAGAGCCAGAACAAATAAAGCAAGCCTTTCGCCTCCCTCTCCATCCAAATTCATTTACAACCTTCTGCACTGTTTCTGATTTCATTGTGAGACCCAGCTGAACCTTACAGGTTACGGTAATCAGCAGGGAACGTTTCCATGTCGTTTGCCATGCAGCCAAGCACTGGTTCCCATCAGAGAAGACACGGCACAAGCTTGTGGGAAACAATGAATTTCACAAAGTGCGAGCCAGGCAACAAAACATTGTGGTGAACGTGCCGACCCAGCCAAAATGTCACCGAAAACTGAACCGAGGTCTGGCCAAACATAGCCTCTTTGACTCTGTAAGAATTCAGAAAAATGAAAATGCCTGAGAAATCACACAAACAAACAGTGGTTTTGATGGCATATGTAATGGTGGTTTGGAGGAACACCAATACCAGATGAAACGATAACAATGACTTTCAAACTTTCAAACCCCCTTTTTAAACAGCATGGTGACAGACAAAGGACGCACCCTAGCATGTTTTCACTTGTCAACCGGTGCAGGGAACTCACCCAAGGAGCTCTCTTTCTCTTGCTGAGCACAGCAACAAGGCAAGGTCATACACCTCCTCCACATCACTGTATTATTGTCTGTCTCTCTTTGTTTGAAACAAAAGCTCTCCAAACACATCAAAACCAGCAGTGGGAAAGACATTGGGCCTCATTCCGGAACGCAGTTAAGAACAAGTTAGGAAGAAATTTCTTCTGACCCCCACTTACGAGGTTTTCGTGACAAATTTGGCATTCTTGAAAGTTTTCTCATTTGGGATTCGTTCTGAACTTAGACCAGAATTTAAGAACGCTAAATAGCAGTCGTAAATCCCCCAGATTTTTTCGCAATGGCTGAATTTGTGAGAAATCGTTGCTGATTGCATTCACATCAACTCTACAGACATCCTTTGATTTAAATCTATAATAACAATAATAATAATAATAATAAATACGAGAATATTTGTTTCATTAACAATTACGTTTCACTTTTATAGTCATGATTCTACGAGACATCATGATGTCCAAAAAATAAATAAAAGTACTACTCCAACAATGAAAATGTAAGTGAAGAAATAAATAAGCACTTAACTCAATTGCGTGGATATAGTCATAGTGGAATAGAATGGACCCATCTACATTCTGCAACAGTACCTCCACCTCTGCACCTGTGAAGTTAGGTCTACGTTTACTCGACCGGTGCTTGCTTTCCGCTTTGACATGACTGTCGCTTTCAAGTTGCTTTCGCATGGATTCTGTCGATTCTGACTGCACACTACAGTTGCGTGTCCTTATGAGTAGCTGGCGGGGCATGAATGTATGCAAATCCAGGTGCACTAGAATGCGCGTTCAATTTAAAGAATTCGATGGAGCACAGCTGAGAACACTTTGGCTGCGTAAGAACCCATTTCCAGGCGTTCATGAATCTGGCGCATATCTTTTCTTACTTTGGTCTTTCAAGGTAGAGAAGAAGATATTTAAGAAGACACTGAATAAATTGTTCCTCCAATGAGGGTTTTAGACACCTCATGTTCCTCAAATAGCATCTGCCTTGCTGCTTTTGGTCCAGGCCATTGGCCAGCCTTCAGGATGCTAGACCTCAGCCTTCGCTGGCCCACTGTAAAACCGCACAGACTCAGGTCACTGTGTGCAGACGTGTGATTGAGAGGGTGTGGATCCTTCAGTGCAGAGGGGAGGTAAAAAAAGAGCAAAACATAAGAAGAAAACTAAAAGAAAAGGGACATGTAGACAGCCTCAAGCTGTGTGTTTGACACAGAGCTGGTCCCCGGTGTCCTCATCATCTGTCAAGCACATGATTTTTATTAGAAATGTACTACTATTGAGATTTACTATGTCATTTGGGCTAATTTAGTCATGCTCATTTTGAGTTATGTGTCTGTCTGGAGTGCTAAGGGAAGAAAAAAGAAAAAAAACACACGCAACACTGGCTGAGTGTCACTGCAAGTGCGTGCAGTGCTGACAGACACCTGCTTTTGCATTAGTGTTGCAGAGGCCGTCATCTACATGGAAAACCCCTGGGTCTTTTATTGAGACGAAAAAATGCCTGGTCCTGTGTGAACCGTGATTATTATAGCCAGGTTTCAATTATCACTAGATTATATTTGTCCAGTTTGACTGACAATGGAATAGGGCCGTCTGTTCTGGGAAATTATATAATACACTAGTATTAGTGTGGCACACACAGAAAGGTATACAAAGTACCATATGCACAGATGTGTGGGTGTATGCATGCACTGGTGTGTTAGAGAGTGTGTGTGCTTTTTTGTGCATGATGTGTGTGTGTGGGTGTACTTAGCTTTTACTGGGGTCAAATTTGTTCAAATGCAAATGATTTATGATTACTATTGTAATATTTTCAGTCAAAACCATGAAACATTTGAACTAAAATGAATTCCATATACTTATAGTAAAACCATTCAAAGGTATCTCTTGTGTCACTGCGGATAGACTGTGAGAGCAGCCAGTTCTTATTGGTTTTGCTGGTTTGGGGCTTGTTAAGACACCGTGACATTCAACCACATTAATGCACTATTCTGAGTTTGCACTAGGAATCTGATGACATAGACTCCCAGTCCCTGGTGTTTACGGCTTAAGTTTCATTCACGGTGGTCTTGGTGCAACTCGTCTCCCTCCATTATTGTTCCAAGGCCATCAAACTGAAAAGAGGATTTGGGAGGAACAATAGTGCAACTCAGAGAAAATAATGGGTTTGACCTGAAAACCATATTACATGCCCGTTGGTATTTTTGTGGGTGTTCTCTGATGGTCTGTAGACCCACAGGGCAGAGCTGCTTATTGGTGACAAACACAAGTCCAGATGGCTGAAATTCACACCCAGTGGCCAATACTGTCTCGGTCTGTCTTGAGGTTGCATTTCTAGCAGTTCATTGGTGGTGAGTGTTCTGAGTCAGGTCATGCTCTCGTCTGGTCACTGCTCAGGGGATCCTGCCAATGTGCTTCACCTGCCTGGTCATTGGTTAAGACTACTTTATCAGTTTCTATGGTGTGGAACTTGTTGGACACTGCATGGTCACTGGTGGACAGTACTCAACCAGACTTTGTATCTTTACTTTAATTGATGGAAAGTACTCCGGATCTGGATTGTCATTGGTGGGGACAACTCTATGACTGGGTGTTTGTTTGTGGGAGGCTGTCTGAATCGGAATGTTCATGGGTGGAAAATACTCAACCAAGTTATTCGTCAGCATGGTCATTGGTGGACAGTACTATGCATGTGGATTGTCATAGTCTAGAGAACTTGTGGTTACTGGTCACTCCTCTCTAACAAGGTGTTCATTGGTGGAAAGTCCTCTGGATTGCAATTAGTGTAGGCTATTCCCTATCTGGTAGTTGATTGGCAGAGTGTTCTTACCCAGGTTGCAGGCTTGGCTGGTCAGTGCATACAGCTGCTGCTGGTAGGACCATTCCTCATCATTAGGAGCTGAAATGACAAATAGTCTTCTCCTCCACCGGAATCTACAGACCCACAGACCAAGCGCATGGGTTAGGACAAAATGACCTGTTGTTGACATTGCCCCTGCTGACTTTCTCTAAAGTTTGAGCAGTTTATTGCATTAATAAATGACTACTAGTTACAGTATAGTACATGCAGTATGAGTTAAAGATTTGTTGAATCAAGGGGAAATTCAGTTTTTGACATTTTAGAGGGGAAAAAATGTATCTGATTAATCAAAATCCCAGACAAAGGTCACAGCTGTTGGACGAGCGTCTGCATTGTGTTCCTCCAACCACTCACGCCAAACAAAAGCCATAAAACGCCTTTAACAACCGTCAAGACAATGAATAAGAACAATATAACAGATGTATGGAGAATTCGAAAAAATTATGCGATGGACTATAAATTTGGGGGTTTGCATATTTATTTTTCCTTTCACATATTTTTTCAGTAAAAGTCTCCAGTTGGACAACGCCTCTATCTTACCGTGAAAGGAAGTTCTCTAATGATCTGGGCTTGTCCTCTTTCTTGCAAACCACGCCGTCCCGTTTCTGTTGCTCCATCTCCCGGATCCGTGAACCAAACGTATCGCAGTAGTCAAACACTGCCTTCATGGCTATTGGCACCTCATAGGATTGCTGGAAGAACAAGTTATGTGAAAGTTGTTAAGACACTAAAACACACAAAGACTATGAGCAACCATGTCATCCACATTTGCTGAACATGGTTTTTACACACTGTTCAAAAAATAAACTCTGGAACCAAATCTTATGCTATGTGTGACTTGGCGGCTAGTCACAAGAATGCTAAACATCTTTTTTTTTTTGCTCACACACAAACCTCAACAAACATGGCACTTCAGTAAAATTTCCAAAGCAACTGCAGTAGTCTGAGTTGCTCAGAGTTGCTGAAGCATTCCTGTAGCTTACAGCGTGACCCAGTCGAGTCATGACTTTGAATCAGTCCTTTATGAGATGCTAAAACACATCAGAGCAGTGGATGAATACTCGCATGCTGTTAAGGCTGTGGTCAGATGGGACAATGTTTTGGACTGTGGACGGATTGCCAGCTTAAAGAGGAAGAGATGGAGAGAGAGGGAGAGGGGGAGAGAAAAATGGCGACAGATAGACAGACATGGGGAAGTCAGATGTATGAAAAGCAAGATAAATTGATGGAGAAAGAGAGAATCTGTGTGAGACATACAGCGAGACAGACAGACAGAAAGAGGGAGGGAGGCAGAGAGAAAGAGACAGTGAGACAGGACGGGAAGAGGGAGGGAGAGAGGGAAAGAGGAATAGAGGCAAGCAAAGAGAGAGACGGAGTGAGAGAAGTTGGCCTGAACTGGGCCCTGGGCGAGTTTTAATAGACTTTACTCTCTGTCCTGTGCTGAGCGCGGACTGCACAGTGGCCTCTTTGTTTACACCATCTGTCTGCAAACAGGGCCTGGCCTTACTCCTGGTGCTCACATCATAACATGCCGCCATTTCCAAACCAGCGCCCATGAGGACCAAACAGGGGGCACCGGCACGGAAAATGTGCAAAAATGGGATGTGTGACCCATGGGTTTGTGCTGGGCCGCTGCCTGCCTTCACCCATTTTCTCTCTCTCTATCTCTCTCTCTCTCTTACTCTCTCTCTCTCTCCCTCTCTCTCTCTCTCTTTTAGAGTCCCTGATCTCCCTCTCTGTCTCCCTGCTCGCTATCTCTTGAGCTCCTTGTCTCTTTTTATTGCCTTCTGGTTCTTTCACTTTTCTGTCAACTCTCTCTCTCTCTCTCTCTGTCTCTTGTTAGGTTGGAGGGTGCAGCCAAAGCTGGATTCCCTGTTGTTCTCTACACTGCTGTCGGTTTGTAGGTGTCGCTAGTACTCCCCTCTTCCAAATGTGTGTGGGTTGGAGCATGTATGCTGCAGCCACTGACTCCGTAAATGGAATCCGTTATTACATATTCAGAGACAGAATTATTCTCAGAATTATGTTTTCACCCCCCCCCCCCCCCACACACACACACACGGACACACACACACACAAACATACACACACACATACACACACACACACACACACACACACACACACACACACACACACACACACACACACACAGACACACACAGACACACACAGACACACACACACACACACACACACACACACACACACACACACACACACACAGTTTTAAAGCTCCATAGTCCACTCTCTTACCTTCACTCTCATGTCAAAGTCAGTGAGCACCATGTGGAAGTCATTGTAGGTCATGCCCAGCTCATTCCTCAGCTCAGAGATCAGCTCCTGGTTCACCAGGTCCTCCTGCCGCAAACCCTTCATAGCTCTGTCCTTCTCTGTGGAAGAACAAAGCAAAGAGGTCAACTGAATGCAACAATAGAACAGAATATAAACAGTATATTAAACAGTACATTTACACTGCATGGAACAATATAACATACAATAGAAGACTATATTATGTATGTATATTTAACTGTACATTTACACCGAATCCAACAATATGACATAGAAATTGAAGAGTATATTGTGTTTATATTATACAGGAAATATATCACGTATGCTTATTATGTACATTATGTCTCTCAGCTCTTTTCAAGTTCAGAAGGTGAACGCTCGACTAAAGAGAGGAACCCTATGAAGGGCAGACTCTGGAGTTGGTATTTCATGGGATCTTCCTAAACCCAGTTCAAGTTGGGGCCTCAATGGAAAATCCCCAAAACCTGCTATCTTGGGAGTGTTGTGCCCTGACCCTGAAGGAAAGCCTCCTGTGTGTGAGAGTGAGTGTGTGTGTGTGTGTGTGTGTGTGTGTGTGTGAGAGAGAGAGTGAGTGTATGTGTAAATGTGTGTGTGAGAGAGAGAGAGTGTATGTGTGTGAGTGTGTGTGAGAGAGAGAGAGTGTATGTGTGAATCTGTGTGTGAGAGAGAGTGTATGTGTGTGTGTGTGTGTGTGTGAGAGAGAGAGAGTGTATGTGTGAATCTGTGTGTGAGAGAGAGTGTATGTGTGAGTGTGTGTGTGTATTTACACTGGGCCCACAGCTTCCTCTTTCCACTACGGAGCAAGAAGAAGTAAAACATGGCCACTCTTCTGTGAGGTGAGGTGAGCAAAAGACAAGACAGCAGGACAGGTGATGTGTGTGTGTGTGTGTGTGTGTGTGTGTGTGTGTGTGTTTGTTTGTGTATGTGTGTTTGTGTGTGTGTGTGTGTGTGTGTGTGTGTGTGTGTGTGTGTGTGTGTGTGTGTGTGTGTCTGTGTGTGTGTGTGTGTATGTGTATGTGTGTGTGTAGTGTGTGCGTGTGTGTGTGCATGTGGTGCATATGTGTATTGAGGGGGGAAATCAGGCATGCCTACATTTTTGTTTGTTTTCCCTCTGCAGAAATCTCACAAGGAATCTCTCTCTCAGGTTTCCAATGCACATTCTTAGTTTGAAAGATAATAATGGGGTTGGGGTGGTGGGGGTGGGATGGGGTTGCCGGATAAGGGATTAGGGACAGGGGGAAAGGTGGGGGGGGGGGCAGCAACTTCAATGTGCCATTTCTTTTCATTCCTTAATTTTGTGTCCTGTCCCGCTGGTCGAGATGGCTTATCTAACTGCATACTGGTGCCGCATGTATTTATGCTTGAAATGGAAACTGCGTAGAGCTACAACCCCTCACGCCTCACCTCTCTCTCTCACACACACACACACACACACACATACACAAACTCATAGACACACACACACACACACACACACACACACACACACACACACACACACACACACACACACACACACACACCCACCCTTCTCCCTTCCTGAGGCCTAGCCATGTTCCTGGCTTCCCTTAATTAAAAAAATACTGACGTGACGTCAGCCTTGAACCCTGAATCCAGCCAGTTGTGCTATATATTTAAGAAGCGTTTCCAGAGGATGGGGGGAAAAAAACTGCCATTTTATCCTTTATGGGACCCTTGAGGGTCTCCTCTGCCGCTGTTCCAGAACGATGGATAGGAGAGAGTCCTCTAATTGCTGCCCAGCTCGCTCGGCCAGCTGGAGACATGACTCTCTCTCTCTCTCTCTCTCTCTCTCTCTCGGAAGTGGGCCCGATCACGCAGGGCTAACAGCTGGAGGTGTATGAGGTTTCACAAGCAGCAGCACCACGTGGAGATGGGCGGCATCCCCTCTGGAGCAGGCTGGATGTGTGTGTGCTGGGGAGGGTGAGGTCATGTATGCCGGCAAGCCTGAGTCACTGCCACTCTTTCCAGTGGTGTGGTGGTGGTGGTGAAATAGTGTATGTGGTGGTGTGTATTTGTGTGTGTGTGTGTGTGTGTATGTGTGTGTGTGTGTGTGTCTGTGTCTGTGCACGTGACTGTGTGTGTGTGTGTGTGTGCTGACTTGGAGGTGTGTGTAGTAAAAACTGCTTAACCTCTGTCTGACTTTGAGGTTAGTCTGCGAGTGACATCATCTTAGAGCCACTTCCTGTCATTCACTCATGATGTCTGTGTGTCTGAACCCTCTTTTGTTTTCAAATACTCTTGGTCCCTCTCTCTCTCTCTCTCTCTCTCTCGTTCTCTCTCTCTCTCACCCACACCCACCCCACACACACACACACACACACACACACACACACTTATAACCTAGTGTTATACTCCTTTGACCCTAAAATCAGAACTACAGTGGAACGTTGGGACTCATAGGGAAACCCAAAAGGACCAAAACCTCTATTTTCTCCTCCTTTCAAAGCCCTGGCAGGACTGGGCAATGACTTTTTATGTGGAAGTCCCCATTTGAAACTATACAATTACTGGTTTACCTACTCCTTAAAATAGAAATAAAATCTCTCCCCGGTCTCTGCTGAAGGCATGTTGATCAAACCCTCACTCGCACATGTTACTGCAGCGGACGACGCCAGCCACTTTTCCCACGTCTGGGAATCCTGAAATGGGAATACCCAAAGCACCAGGCTTCAAGAGACTTGCTTTCCACCACACAATTTCCTGCCTGTCCCCAGTCGCCCTAAACTTCCTCTATTTTGTCCCCTTTCCCATCCCGCACCTTTTCACTCCATAAGCTACTTTTCCTCTGCAGAGTGTCGCCTTTTCCATACCTGCAATACCGAAATGGGAATAACCAATCTTGCCAAGCTAAACTTGGCCGGTCCCCAGTACTCAGGAACCCTTGCCATACCTCTCGCACCTCTATCCCTTCCCCCATCCCAGTCCTCCATCATATGACTCATCAGACAGCTCTCCGTAGCCACTGGCGCGAGCCTTCCCCGTTTACTCTGCTCTTTACTCTCAAAGCTAAACTGCAGGCACTCCTGTGCTGTCAGCTCCCAGTCCCCCCCCCCCCCCCCCCCCCCAGCCCCCACCTGTCTGTGGTCTGTGTCATATGAGGTCACTGTCTGGAAAAGTGCTGCTCTTAGTCATGGGCTGATGCGAGCTGTCAAGATGAAAGTGGTCTGCTGTTTTGGGGCCATCACGATAAAACACCCTAATCTGTGACACGGAAGAGGAAGAAAGGTGAAAGAAAACAGAAAATGTCTCCTCTGACTGGCCCCCTCTCCCTCCCCACACCTTGTCTCCTTCCCCCTCATCCCCTCAAACATAAAGGGTACACCAATCGCAGTCAGACGAAACTGAGCCTGTAGAAGAGAGAGAGAGTGTGGGTGCCATCGGATGTGTTTTGTAAATGTCGGGGACTTTCATGTCTGATGACACAGACGCTGCACGGTCTAGCAGGCTAGGGACGTGGATGGCTGAATCAGACGTGGTTCTCATTGTTAGGCACATCTAAATACCTCTTACTCTAATATGCTACAGAGCAGGTTTCATCTAAAAAGGAGGGGTGGGGTGTTATACTGAGAGTGCAGGATGGGTAAAGTGAGGATTACACAGAGTGAAGAGAGATCAGATGAAAGAAAAAGTGAGGGAGTTATGAGAGACAGAGGTGAAGAGATCAAGGATAGATCACACCACGCTTTTCCCTCCCCCATTGCCACATATAACTCACAATGGGAACAGGCAAATGTTATTTTTCTCCTAATTTTCTTTCTTTCTTTCTTTGTCAACCTAGTCTGAAATTCAAAACAAACTCACAAGAACAGTCAGCAGAATTCCAAATGGAAGCTATTAGGCTGGCCTTACCCAGCTGGTAGTGGTCTATCTTCATGCTGCTGTTGGTGAGGCTTCCGAAGATGGTGATGATGGAGACTTTACGGACGGCCATCTCACACACGTGCTCCAGGTACTCGTCCCGTTGCTGCGCATACATTTTGTGCTCTTCTGTGGGAGCGGTGATCACCTGGTGAAGGAGACATTCGAAAGATGGGGGGGGGGGGGGGGGGGGACATTTAAAAGATCACAAACTCACTGTGCCATGGTCGCCTGTAGAGTGACATTTAAAACAGCATGTACAAGGACAAGCACAAATTTAGTATGAATTTCCACACTGCAGAGCAGTTCAGAGAGAAGACAAATATTTCTACAGCTTATCCCCAAAACAAGCTTTAAATATTCTACAGAGTTCTCAGTTGAGAAGTGCTTAAATATTATTTTTTAAGCCGTTTTGGTTCCCAGTTTCATAGTGTAAACCCACTCTGAAAACTCTACCTAAAACCCTCTTTGGCCAGAGACCTCTAGTATGGAAAAAGTTCCCCCTGTTGAATGTTCAAATTTGAAAGTATCCATTAAGAACCTTCGGGAGTTCTAAATTCCATTTTTCCCAGAGATCATGCTTTCGATAAAACTGTCTTATGTATAATACTGCAGCTGGTTGGATTTACTTGACTGTTTTATCATGCTCCAAAATCATCAGCTGTACTTACAAATATAAGTCAAATTACAGTTCAGGATACAGTTCTGTCTCACAGGTGGTTTGGGCTATAATGATAATCATATTGCAAAATTCACGGCACAGAGAGTCCAGCGCATGATTATAGCCAGTCATGAAGTGAGAGCCGAAACTTGTGTTCCTCCCTATTCTAAATCCAAGCTGTTTTTTTTTTTTTTATGGATATGAACTCAGCAGTAATGGGGAAAAACATTAAGCCTACAAAGTTGTAAACAGGACTTTGAAAGAACCATGGGACAATTTCTGTTAGATAAATGACCTCTCATTTTGGCAGGGTCTTAAACAACACAATAAGAAAGCCACCCACCACATGATGTCATTTTTTTGTGTTGTTGTTTTTTAGTGCAGTGCAATGCAATTTTCTGGACTTACAATGAGACGTCTTCTGTTCTCAAAGTAGTCCAGGAAGGTCTCCAGCATTCCCTTGGGTGGAGCTGGTCTCTTTGTGGGCTTGTGGTACTCTTCCTTATCTTGACTCTTGGACACTTTCTTCCCATTCTTTTTATGACCCTTCGACGTCTTGGACCTCCTCTCTGACTTCTTGGCCAGCTTGTCGGATTTGTCCTTTTTCTTCTTCTTCTCGTTCTTGTCTTGTTTGACTCTGCTCTTTTTGGTGGGAACAACCTCCACCTCTTGCTCCTCCAGGACCGTCTCTGTGGGCCTGCCAACGTCATACTTGTCCACATTTATAACCACTTTGCCTCCATGTTTCTTCTTGGATGGCCTTGAAGGCTTTGTAGGCTTATTCTGTGTTGGTGTCACACCAGTGTGTTTGCGCCCATAGTCCTTTCTGTCAGTGCGATTGTCCCCATATCTGCTCGTGTAGGGCTTGGTGTAATACGCATTTGGGGTGGTTGGGGCAGTTGTTGTCTTGGTGTGGTGCCTGCCTCTACGGTTGTTATAGTACGGGTCCACTGTGGTCTTCGAGGGAGGCGGGTGAGCTCTGGTGGTTCTCTGGGTTGAGGTGGTCGTAGCACGTGTGGTTGTAGTTGTGGCCCGTGTTGTTGTAGTAGCTCGAGTGGTGGTCGTAGGACGTGTAGTGGTGGTGGGTTTGGGTGTGGTGGTGGTGGTCGTAGGCTTGGTTGTCCTGGTAGTGGTGGGTCTGGTGGTGGTGGTTGTCGTGCTGGCCTGGGTGGGCCTCCTGAACGGTTTACGCACCTCTTTCCTCTCTGGCTTTCTCTCCGCGGGCGGTTCCACACTCTGCGTATCCGTGAGGCCGCCATCCCCTTCCTCCACCTGCCCCTCTACGCCGGCACCCTTGCATTTCTGCACGAACCCCTTCTGCCTCATCTTCTCTATCTTCCTCATGGGCGTCTGGTCTATCACCTCGTACACAGCCTCTAGCCTGACGGGGTAGGGGTAGCGCTCCTCCACCTGCAGGGTCTTCTTCAGGAGCACCATGCCGAACTTACCCTTCTCCAGCTTCATGAAGCTCATCAGCCTGGGGATGAGAGACACGTCCAGGGGCTCCTCCATCACTTTGCCCTCATTGGTGATGCGCCGCACTTTGCCACCCTGCTCCCCCTCTTGGTGGAACATCACAATCTGGTGAACGTGGCGCTCGGCCAGCTCGCAGTACACGTCAGCCTTCAGCAGGCTCATCATCAGACGGTAGTAGCCGTCAGATTCGTGAGGCGCTGAGATCACCAGCAGCCGGTTCTTGCCAGCGAAGGTGGCCAGGAGGTTGGGTGACCCGGCGCTACTTGGCATTCGGGACACCCTGGCGCGTGCCCCCGGTGTCCCCTCGTCCTGTACCATGGTGTGACTGAGGGGTTTGGCCCCTTGCAGGGGTCTCCTGCGTGCCATAACCCTCCGTGCTGCCCCATGGTTGGGTGGGCTGGTGCTCTCATCCAACTGCATTTCCTCACGCCTTCCTCTCAGCTCTGAGGGCGCCGCAGCCGCTTCAGATTGCATCACAGCGCCAGTGCTGCCGTGCGCCCGGACGCCGGGATGCAGGCGCGGTTTGTTTGGTCTGGCGCGTCTTAAAGGAACCCGTCTGATGGCTGGTTTGGTGTCGGACGCGTCTCCAAGCCATGTCAGCAGAAGGATCAGTGCAAAAGATCCGGGTATCAGTACTTTTCTCATTTTTCGTGGCTTAGTCAGTCAAACTTTCTCCAGTAGAAAAAAGAAAACCCAAATAAAGTGTCATAGGGTAGCGCGTCCTTTGTTGGATTTGCTTGTAAAAAAAGTTGTTGTCCGGATGTTAGAACGGAGAGAAGTGCTTAAAAAAGATGTGTGCTTTACAGCATGCCCCGGTCATCAGAGCCTGGCTTCATTCCAACCCTCAAGCTCAACGTATTCTTATTCTGCGACTCACAAAATAAGTTTGAAAATAATATTTCAAGAGCACCTTATTTTTTTTGTCCAGAAACGGTGTAATGAGAAGGCGTCCGCCTACATTTATATCCTCAGGTGTTCATTCCAGTTTATCCAGAAATAACAACACTGTCATTTAAGAACATCGCCTTTTCACGCGATTTACGTGGCATTTGTTAAATCTCTGTGATGTGTCATCGGAGCAACTGCACATTTACAAATCTTGCAGAATTCAAAAAGGAAACACGTACAAACCAGCCTTCAAACTGAACACCGTCCTTTCCCTCCGACTCAGCTGCAACACACGCATACATACATTCAAATGTTGTATCTTCGTTCAACACGTGAAACTTTCTCCCCTTAATCGCGAAGTCGACACAAAGTCTCAAACAGCACCAAAGATTGAAAAAGTGAAGTTAGTTCTTCAAAAATCCGAACGAAGCAAGAATGAAATGAAGTCCTGTCCAGAACAGTGCTGAGAGTCAGCAGTGTGGTGGTAGCGTCTCCCTTCCCCGTCCCCCTATCACTGGCAGCTATCCTAGACATGTCAAGTAAAACCTCAGCCTCCGTGTTCCCCACCAGCGCAGAGCAGGACCAGCCCCCGGCGAGAGTGGTTGCCAGTCCAGTGCGTTAGTAAATCCCCACAACTGAATGGAGCCACATCGACCACTGAAATGATTGGTCATGTGCTTATATATAGGCTATTTTTTCATTTATAAACATTAAATACAAATCAGGTAAGGTCCAGAATAACCTAAAGTAGGCTAGCTTATATCCTTAGCACCATAGACAGCTGAATTGGTCTTATCATCCTTAAATTAAACAAAGAGAGGACAGGAGTGATTTTGAACCGATATCTTAGTTGTATTGGACTAAACACAGGAAAACACATAAATACCTGATTTCCACTACATGCACTGGGTTAACTTAGGGATCTTAAAATCGAGGCAACCCCACAGAGGACCAGAAACCGTGGCCGAGCCCAAAGTGAAGTTACTTCCAACAACATGCCTTCTGCCCATGAAGTCCATTCTCATGTATTAATTCATTCCCATTCAGTAGGCATTTTCTTTGAGCCACACTAAATGTTATTTAATAAACACTTTCATAAAATCGAACTCTTTCTGTGTTGATGTGGCCACAACACAAGGTCACCATTTACTTACTTTAACGTTGACTCAGCCTTGAGATACAGCATTCTCTATATCATGCACAAAAGGCGTTGCTAAGGCAATGTAAAGTTCCTGTTTAAACCGCATTGCAAAATTAAATCCAAACTGTTTTCACATTGCAGCCAAGCACCTTCATTTTTTTTTTAGCTATCCCAACCACTTTAAAAGAAAGCATTCTAGATGAGTAAACAGACAAAACGCTCTTGTGGTCAGCATAGCAAAAGCCTCCTCTTTATTAAAATATCTCTAATAATATTTATATAAGGGAGTGAATCCTAGAGCAGTTCTCTCAGGGTAGAATTTGCAACTGTGTTTCTCGTTTAGTTTCTTATGGTGTCCCAATGGTGTTAATATAATAGAACCCATAAACTACTTTTGGCCTTTCTTAGGAAGCTGTTACCATGGCAAAGAACCTCCAAATTACTCTCAAAAGAGGATCTGCAATAAAGACAGCAGCTGGAAATGATGAAAATTCCACTGCCATGCCTGTCACTGATGCTGGACTAATTAAAGTGATCCCTACGGTAACCTGTTCATCCACTGCCTAGGCTTGGCCTACAGTCAGCCTGAGAAGAAATCATGCACTTCATCAAAATACACACGCACACAGATGCGAACACGCACATGCGTGCGCACACACTCACGCACACAATTATACACACACACACAAACACACACCCACATACACACCTACCCAACCCACATACACACACTCAGAGACATATACAAACATGCACACATACACACACACAGAAACACGTACACGCACACGCACACACACACGCAGACACACACACTGTGTATTCTAGCCCAGAAACAACCATGTGGAGACAACCCTTTATTTTGTGAGGTAAATAGAGGTAAATAGTAAATAGTACATACATACATACTGTACATACATACATACACACACACACACACACACACACACACACACACACACACACACACACACACACACACACACACACACACACACACACACACACACACACACACACACACACACACACACACACACACACAGATACATACATACATAACTGATCCTAGATAGCTGGACATGGAAACGGTGAATTCTGCTGCCCTGGTAAAGACGGGCGTGTGCAAATGTTTGTTGAGTTTCATAAGAGAGGCCCCCCAAACATGCTGTGTTTGCATGAGCTTCCCAGATAACTGCTCCTGGAGAGAGGCTGGGGGCAAGAAGGGCAAGAAGGGCATGAAGGGGGGGGTTTGGGCCATGTGCCAAATATACCGCTGCTCGGATGATATATCTGGTGATGAATCTGTACAATCTCTCATATATCACCCATACATCTACTACTGTTCTGTACAGTGAGCGAGACCTGCCCCTGCGTCACTTTCTCTGGGAGACTGCCATATCTGTATCATGTAAACATGAAAATGTACACATTCCAGATGGCTGGGAACAAGCCCCTGCGTCCCAAAGTCCCCAGAGGGGAAGATTTAGTGCTCATGCCACCCCTCACTACTGCAGTTCAGAACATGAACATGGTGGCGTGAGAGAGATCGTCACCTCCACCAGAGGCTAAGGCACATTTAAGAGGAGGAGAGTTTTACAGGCGGCGTTTAGGACTATAATCAATGTCTTTTTTTACTGCTCGGGCTGTGGTGCAGATGACTGGGAGATTCACGACTGGGAGAGTCAGGCCGGAGTTGGAGTGTAAAATAATGGAGAAGACATGCGAACAAAAATAACGTCACACACAGACACACACACACATACACTCCTTTCACTCCTACCCTAGACCCCACATCTAACTTCTTAAACAGAGCAGGCGGAAGCAGAGAACATCTCAGAGGAAACAATTTGAAGGAAATCATTTGGATTTTTTAACGTGCTCCAGATTTGTTCATGGTCAATCGTGAGCTGAGTGTCTTCTCATTTACTGCTTTGGATATCTTCAATGTCAGCTCTGTTATAGTAATTACTAGGCAGTGGTGGAAGAAGCCTTCCTTACATACTGGTGAGCCTTACAGTTAGCCAGTTATTCCTTGCAACCTTTTGACCTTGAACGCACTTTGACCCCAATGTGCCCTGGAAGTGAAGGCATCAGTGATACATGTCTTGGACGCTGCCGCAGGAAAATCCCTCAAGCACACTTTGTTCCCTCTACAACTTACCTTGCCATCTCACACATCTGCTCTGAGTTTATCCAGACGTATGATACATGCACACTCTCTCATGAGCGATTAGGTGATTTAGAGTCGCGGTGATGTCCATTTTGCCTTGATGCCAATAACGCCACTCCACTACTCCTCTCCACTTCTCTCCTCCTTTGTCCAGTAAAAAAAAAGTCAAGGCCTCCCCTCAACCTGCAATGCTTTTTTGTTTACATCCCCTGGACAGACGTGTAAATGGGAGCGCCACATAGGCTGCTTGTGGAGCGGCCCATAACCCTCTTTTATCCAGCTGTTTCCTGCCGTGAGGCTCTGTCTCTTCATACAGTACACCAGCCGATAATAAAAACCTTTTGGCGGGGGGGGGAGGGTGGCGAGAGGAGGAGGGAGGACATCCAACCATCAAGAAGGGGGAGAGAAAAGTTTCCACATGGTTCAAATGGATTCCTGTGAATAATTTAAATCCTGGGGGATGATTCTAGTGTTCAGTTATGTTGGGTGAGCTAAAAGGGTGAAATAGCCCTTTGCAATTGCATGTTTGCTGTAATCACACCTCATCACACACACGCACGCACACACACACCCCGGCTCTTTGCATAAGGGTGTCCGTGCCTTTTGATGTGAGTGCTGGAAGGGCTGGTTTGATACTGGGTGGGCAGACATGCCATATGAGGGCCATGAGGGGTAACAGTGGTGCTGAAAAAGAGGGGGGGGGGGGGGGGGGGACTGCTGTAACGAATTTTTTAACTTAGGGATGCAAAAACCTAAATAGAAATGTATGACATATTGTTTTTCCCAAGAAGACAGGGGTCTGCTGTCGACATTCCAGAACACTACTCTGTAAACACAGGACTAATAACATTAAGCTAACTTAGGTTGAGAGGAGCAGAGGCATCCCTTTAGGCAGGGACTGTCTGTGAAGTTAATATACCATCATTGCCTCAGACTGACACAATTTCCTACATTTTAATATCCTCTCAGCGTCTAATGTCCTGCCGTTGTCATGGCAACACGCTGACCTCTGTCAGTCACCACGTGCACTGAGGTGACCCCACAGCCCCCAGATGCCATCAGATGGAGTAACATAAGAATGTCACCGACCCCTGGGCTTGTCTTACCAGTATATAGATGTATTGAGTCACCACCTGTGACTTCATCCCTGGTCCCTGCTCTGCTGGGATACCCGCACTGACCTTTGAACTCTCAGATTATACAGAACATCTATGGCGAGCTCCTGTCCATGGACATTGTAGAGAGCAAGTCAAGAGCCTTTGGATAATATGTTTTTTTTTAAGAGAATATGCGAAACTAAGGAATATTTTAATACATAAATAATAACAACAAAAAGCTAGTTGTCTTTGGTATTGAGGGGTGGTGCCCTGAAGGTTGATGTCTGAGTGAGCACGTGAGCTGGTGATCATGAGCTCTGGGCAGTGTTGACGACAAAAATGAGAGCGGGTGTGCTTTTTCTGGCATGACGCCACTGGGCGAAAACATTTGGCACTGTTATACTTTCACACACACACACACACACACACACACACACACACACACACACACAAACCCTCCCCCTCACACCTTTGCTTGCAAACTGAGAAATGTAGAAATACTCCACAATGTTCCCTCAGTTTAACATGACTATTATTGGAACACAGGCTAATAGTGTAATGTGCCCAAAGACCACAGTGTCCTGTAATTAAATATGTGGTAGAGTGTGTTTGTGTGTGTGTGTGTGTGTGTGTGTGTGTGTGTGTGTGTGGCCGGTGTGTGTGTGTGTGTGTGTCTGAGTGTGTGTTTGTGTTTGTGTGTGTGTATGTGTGTTAGACAGAGAAAGAGCGAGACAGAGAGAGAGAGAGGGTGGCTGAAAGGCCTGTGTTACCATCACACATAGTACAAGCCTCTCTACTGACAATATAAACTTAAATAACACCAGATCATCTCATAAAATGATAATGGCTTAATTGGGGGACTAATGGTTATGATTAACTTAAATCACTGACTGCGAGTAACATTTAAAACATTCCTGCGTAATGTTTAAAGCTCACCTTACCTCATCGCATAAAAGACTCTTTCACTCTAAATTAAACTCTGAGTCAGACGCAGGGCCTAGCAGGGTGCCAGACAAACAGGTATAGACTCCGGCACACAGATCTGCATGCACTAGAGCTTTAGCTCATGGACCAGCGGTCTCAGACATATGTGCATTGTTTGTATAAGGTGGGCTGAGAAGCCAGAGTGAGGCTGTGCATCTAGCCAAGCGGGCTCTTGCCTGATGAGCTACGCCCACGCCAGCGTTAACAGAACTCTTTTAATCGAGCAGCACACAGCTGAGCCTGTTTCCAGATGTGAGGTCATTTCCAGTCGAAATGGAAAGAAAAAAGAAAGGAAAGAAAAATGGGAAAAAATTGAAAAATCTCAGGTCAAAGGCAGGGACCGGATTGAAAATACAAGGGCGGACGCTTGAGTCAAACAATGGAAATGTCGACCAATGGGACAACCACAATGGGACGTTTTTTTCCCCAGTCTTACGAAATGAAAGCTGGTGTCTGGCTGAAGACTGCATCAAATATTCCTCTCAGTTAATTTTAACCCAGATACCTCCAGACCAAGATATGCAGTGTTTGTATGAAGCTGGAGCCACTGATTGTTATGCTCTGCATACATCAGTGCCTTTGAAAGAAAGGATTTATGTATAAGAAAACAATTAAATGCCTGAATGAAGGCACAACCCTGCTCTATTGTATAGGAATTATTCTGTCTTTTTTGTCGTATTGTATGCAGACCAAGCACCTAGCAAATGTAACAGTTCACAAAGAGGGTGAGACAATATCAGCTAGTCTCATGCTCGCATTTTTCCCTTTGAATCAGAATACAATTGAGTGGTCCAACACACCAACAAAGGATGGTCGGTAGCTAGGGGATAAAGGAGAGTTTTCTTTGGATGGTTTAATAGTTGGACGCAGTATCTATTAACAGCTTGATACAAGGGGGGCTGGCGCCAGTAAAAAGTGTACGATCCAGGGTTTGATAATTTGATGGTGTCATGCCCAGCTGCTCAGCCCAAAGCAACTTTACTGGGAGAGTGGGCTTTGAAACTGCCAGTGTGTGTGTGTGTGTGTGTGTGTGTGTGTGTGTTAGTGTGTGTGTGTGTGTGTGTGTGTGTGTGTGTGTGTGTGTGTGTGTGTGTATGTGTGTGTGTGTGTGTGTGTGTGTGTCTGTGTGTGGAGAGAGCGTACATGTGGGTGTATTTTGCAGCTCTTAATGTGAAGTCTGGGACGCATACCAAATCAACCTTGGCATATACTTTTTAAGAGTGTTAGAAGTTTACGGTGGCCTAGCTGTGTCCTCTTTGATTTCCTCCATGAGGAGTGACATTAAAAGACGACAACTGTTGAGAGATGTGTCAAAAGTTTATGCCAGCGTTTGGAACCATACTTCTGTACCCACTCACTAATCATTGTGTTTATATAGCACACAGGCCTTTTTACCCAGTTTACCCAAACTCTCCGAGTGTGACACCATGAAACCCTTTTACCTCTCTCTCTCTCTCTCTCTCTCTCTTTCGCCTCTTTACTTTTTCTGGCAGACACTTCTTCGGAGTGGTCCATTCCTTAGCTGACATATTCACTCACTCCCTCTCCCTCTCCCCTTCTCTCTCATTCTTTCTCACTCTCACAATCTCTCTCACAATATCTCTCTCTCTCTCTCTCTTTCTCTCTCTCTCCCTGAAGTGGCTCTGTAAAACACTCCACCGCCAGATGAGCCTACCACTGATGGAAAATGTCAACGGTCCCCTCTCTCACGGCAGCGGAGTGTGTGTGTGCGCAGCAGCCAATGATGACTCAGTCAGTCTCCATGTTACACATACGGCCGCGCTGCATCACACCCAGCGCTAACGACCTTAGCATGTGTCTCCATAAACTCCCCCTAACAGGCCAGCGCTTAAGGAGAGAGCGTGGGACACTCTCTCTCTCACACATGCTCACAGCACTGCCATTGTGCAAGCGAGGCCTGCCTACTTGAACACTGAATACCGCCGTTAGCGTGACTCACGTTTTCGGCCCGTCAGCGTGAGTTTGTCGGCGTGGCCGCTGGAAGAGTCAGAAGGGGGAGTGTGTAATGCATTCCAGCGGAGGACCAGGCATTTGGTCACGGGCTGTTAATTCCTCTCTCTATCCCTCCGCTTCACCCTGTCAGCCTTACCGCACAGCCCCATAACCTGTAGCCATTAAGCCTGGCTACCAGCATCATCATGTTCCCTACGGTGCTCCGCAAGAGAGCCAGACATCACCGGGCAATGGGGCCTAAAACCCCTCACAGATGTAGGGCGTCTCGTGTCAACAGATTGGTATGAGTTCTTCAGATGGAATGATTCCTCTCTTGTAATCATCCATGCTCTGTCATGTCATGATAATTCAACTGGCAGAAGAGTCTTTGTGTTGATAGCAACCATAGTAAGACAATAAGTCAGTATTTTCATTGGAGCGTTAGTGAGGCTCACTCTATGGGGGACCCACTGGGAGCTTTGGGATCTCTCCCCCTATGGGTGAGCTGATCACACAACAGAGGGAATGAAGGGGATTATAAATATCGGATGAGAGTAATCAATATGTGGCGAAACAGGGAAAGTCCTCAAACTGAAACATGGAGCTAAGGAGAGGCCTTGGAGCCATGATGAGGAAACTGTCAAAACAACAAAACCCTGGGGTTAGATCCTGTAGCCAGCAGAAGTCCAAGGCCTCCTGAAAAGCCTGACGTGGCTTTCAGTCGAAGCACGAAGGCGTTTTAAACAATATATATATATATATTTTACTGTGTGGTCATCGGTGAGGTATTTCCTGTCTCCAGTGGGCGATGGAGGAGGCTTGAGCCCCACAGCCAGGAGACAAAGGCCAGCCCAGGACAGTGCAGTGCAGTGAATCACCGTCTGCCTTCTAATACAGCAGACAGCATTGCACAGGTAGCCCCCTCATTAACACACAGCGTAATAAAACCAGGTGGCCGAGACACACAAGTATGTGACAGGCTGGCCAACAGTCAAAGTCAAGGCTGGCCTGTACTTTTCCTTTTGTCTGGCAAATTAGCTGCAAAATGTTTAATAACTTTCCTTATGTAACTGTTCAGTTTCATAATGATTTTATAATTGATGTGAATTAATTTAAATTAGTTTTATGATCTAATCAATATAATTTTTCGGGTTTTAAAATAATTTGTGTGTTTATTTGTAAAAAAAATGGTTAATGTCAGGGACAGTAGAATTCTTTTGTTTGAGAGGGGAAGAAAAGTGGACACCAGGCACGTACAAACAGTATTGGCAAATGAGGCAAAGCACGGGATCGTTAATAGCTAGATCGTGATGAGGAAACTTCAAGTTCCAGAGTGTATTGTTGTTACTGCTATGAGACCGGACATGGTGTTGTGTTCTGAGTGTGAGCACATTGTTTACTTTATTGAGTTTCCCTGACGATTCCCTTTGAAGATGTGATTTAGGAAGCCTTTGGAAGGAAGAGGCCAAAGTAAGCAGAACTGGATGAGGAAGCAAGGCAACGAGGTTGGCAAGCACATACAAGACCAGTGGAGATACGTAGGTGTTAGAGGCTTTGTAGCTAAATCAACCACAACACTTCTGTTGGATTTGGGTTTTTGTGGATGGTTACTAAAAGGAGGTTTGAAGGAGTTGTCTGAGAATGGTGAAAAAGCGAGTAAGTGGTTGTGGCTATGGTTGCTCGCAGACTACTTGGGGTCGTGAATAAACCTGAACACTGTCATATGTGAAATCTTATCGAGATCTATCTTCAGGTGTATTAGTTGTCGTCTCAGGTAGTGGCATGTGTCCTAACCCATAGTGAGTATAGAGGAGGGTGGGTCTGGGATGCCAGACTCCATTGATGAGCCATCTGGAGGTGCCGTGGGCCTAATTCAACAAAACAGTGATGAAGGAAAACCCCAGTGAAATGCTCACAAAGACAGCTTTGTTGTGGTTGTTGTATCCCGCTGCTCAGATTCTAGGGTTGGGCAGTCATGATGTTGTTGTGTTAATCTGTTGTGGGCTACAGACGGTGCATGTTGTGCTGTGAAGGACAGCCTTTATGGATCCTGGATGCAACATGCGGCGCATGTTGTGGCTGTCACTAGCCAGCTGTGTGCTGTTGTTGTATCCTATTGCTCAGGATCTATGGTTGGGCAATTGTTTTATTGTTTAGGTTGGATTGTTGGACATGAGTACTTGCATGTGACAGTGAGAGGATTGGTCGCTATCCCCAACCAATATCGCAAGGAATGTAACATCTTTTTCTGTGTTTAACTACAATTGCCAATTCAAACAAATGTATATGTAGCAATTAGTAACTTCAGGTCTGTATATGTTATTTTGTCTCCAGACCCCATTATTATCTAGCGGCCCCCATGTGATATCCTGCTGTACTGTATCACAGGCCAACTTTCTCATTCCAATAGCATGATGGAGGGAACTCCTGCATTCCTCTAAACATATATCAGAGCCCTGGGCAAATCTCCAGGCCTCGCTTCAGCTGCTGCTGCTGTACTTGGGTAATCGCTTACAGGTTCCATTAATCTCTCTACACTGTAGCTATTAACCTTGCAGTCCTTCTGTGATTGAGAGCCAGGAAAGACGGCCTGTGTCGAATTTTGAACATTAATCCCAGCTTACAACAGAGATGTGATATTGCACATGGAACTCTGCGAGATACTCGATACAGATAATAACAAGGTTTTTTTGGCTTGCTCTATGCGCCAATTAGGGCTTATCGTTTTGGTGTTGAAAATCATACTTTTTACAAATGAGTGGAAAATGTACTCACTTATTCCATTAGGGTCACATATTGAGCCATACTTATCCGCAGCGGACACTGAAGCCAAGTACAGATTTCTTAGGGGGAGTGAGAAGGGGGAGGCAAATTGAGAGAAAGTTGTGTGCGGTTTGTATGAAAACCAGTCATATTCAATTCTCCAGTATAATAACAGTTGACCTGTTGAACTGCGTTTCACGATGGAGAGAAGCCCCCGTGGTGACAGCCATTTGCGTGGCTCCCTGGTGTAATCACTTACACATGTGGGTCCAGAGCCAGAGATGAACTGTACTGCGAGAGGTCATTGCCAATTCACAGCATACAGTGTGAAGATAATAGAGAGGAGATGAGAGAGAGAGAGAGGGAGAAAGTGTGTGTGTGTGTGTGTGTGTGTGTGTGTGTGTGTGTGTGTGTGTGTGTGTGTGTGTGAGTGAGAGAGAGAGAGAGAGAGCGAGAGAGAGAGAAGGAGGGAGAAAGTGTGTGTGTGTGTGTGTGTGTGTGTGTGTGAGTGAGAGAGAGAGAGAGAGAAAAAAAACTGTGTGTGTGTCTGCGTGAGAGAGAGTGTGTGTATGTGTGTCTCTCTGTGTGTGTGTTTGTGAGAGAGAGAGAAAGATAGTGTGTGTATATGTGTGTGTGTGTGTGTGTGTGTGTGTGTGTGTTTGTGAGATAGAGAGAGAGAGTGTATGTGTGTCTGTGTGTGTGTCTGAGAGAGAGAAAGGGTGTTTGTGGGTGTGTGTGACACAGAGAGATGGGGGGCTTACTCCTGCCTTTCGCTTTTCTCAACATCAATACTCGGGTGACAAACTCAGTCAAAGACCCCAGCATTCAGGGAGGTCCAGTTTGAAAACATACACGAAGAAACCCGATGGGCTTCCAAATACATAAAATGTGTTAATGATTGAAACCACCTTGAACTGGTGCCTCTGGCTCCCCCCACACATCGAAGAGACCAGCCTCCATTCTTTGCGTGACACGATGTGAGAAGGAATGCCTGCTGTGTACAAGGACGAGCAGGAGTGTGCCGGCATAAATGGACCTACCGGAGCAAAATAGGTCAAGAGGTTAGGGGTCTTACAGTCTGTCAGTCACAAAAAAAAACACCACCAACACCATCGCTGGTAAACAGTCAGCAAAGCCCTCCACTTGAAGGTCACTGTTCTGCATCTACAGCCCTCAGCCTTCAGCTAACAGGGAGGAGGCTGAAAATAACAGGGAGCAGAAGGAAATGAATTGACTGATTTGACCTTTGACCTTTGGGTTGGAGCTGTGCTGCTGCTTCTGAATGTGGAATGTTTGACCTTGGGTCAGCTCCATCAATCTATCCGATTTCTTCTGAAAGTACTGTAAGAAAAAATACAAGAGGGTTTTTGTTCCATGATTTACTGCTGGTTGCGGTTCCATGGGTCAATGCTGCTATTCTGTGTAGTGGTGAACTTCCCCTTTTGGACTTTTCTCTATACATCTGTCTAGTGTTGTTGGGTAGCTTGGTTTATGTTCATGTTATATACCTTCCCCGATATCCATCTATGTCAGACAGAGTCCTGCCTATGAAAACTTTAATAACCTACAATGAAAAGTTTCTTCACTGCTCATGGGTTGCATGTCTCTGGGCTGGATTTCTGTTCCCCTGCATCTCAACTTTCTAACCAAGAAGATAACCAGAGATGATGGTCTCATAACGTTCATGTGGGTTAATGACTGTGATTAATGGGAGGAGAGATCTACTCTGAGGAGAGATCTGCTCTGAATCAGTAGGCTCACCCCATTAGAGAAATGAATGCCTTTTCTCAAAGAGAACTGTTTAGCACTAATGGCCCATGTGTGTTGTTCAGCATTGAGCAACAGTGTCTGTTTCATTCTCGGAGCACGAAAAGCAGACGGGAAGTTAAAAAAAAAAAATACAATACAATTATCTTACTGAAGTCTGTGCCAGTCTTGGCTCAGAAAGAACATTTCTGTTTTCAGAATATGTTCCAGACTACATATGTATGTCTCTGTGTGGATAGGTGGGTGGGTGGAAGGCCGACCAGTCCAACAGAATGCAAGAACAAGAAGTTCTCAATTACAAAATGATAACTGCACTTGTGGTTCTGAAAGTAAAATGTTATTCACTTCGCTTTGAGGCATTGATCTGTGTGTGTGTGTGTGTGTGTGTGTGTGTGTGTGTGTGTGTGTGTGTGTGTGTGTGTGTGTGTGTGTGTGTGTGTGTGTGTGTGTGTGTGTGTGTGTATGTGTGAGTGTGAGTGTGAGAGAGAGAGATAGGGGTAGAAAGAGAGAGAGGAAAGGTGGGAGACTGAAAGAGAGAGAGAGTGAGAGAAAGAAAGAAAGTGAGGTAGATCTATCCTGTATCCATTTGTATTTCCTAATTAAAAGTGCTGCCTTCACAGCTGGAGATGCAGCACTGGTGGGACAGCTCAAGCAGCCGCTCACTCTGTCACCAGATCGGGCCAGATGTCCACTCTCCAGAATCAGCTGTCATGCACGTGTGTCTGCGTGTGTGTCAGCTTGAAGGAGCACATGCAAGAGCTAAATAAAGAGAGGAGTTTGTTCCCAGACATCTTTGTTTTGAGTCAGAGGATGCTGAGTCAGCTCCCCTCAGACCTCCTGCACCACACTGCTTGGGTAAGACGGGCAGACTGTGAATCGCTTTCACCATGGAAAAACAGATGGAAACAAGAGGGGGATTTCTAAAGCGTATCTATGATCTAGTTCATCTATCTACGTATATATACACACACACACACACAAGCACACACACACACACACACACACACATTTGCCATATAGGAGAGTTTGACAAATGTACACATTTTATTGGATAGGGTGTCCATTTCTGTAACCCATGTTGTGATTAAGCACAGGCCCACACTAGGATGGTACTATCTCAAGCAAGGGAGGCAGATGAGTTAGCATAGAGGCTAAAAGTCATGGTTTCTAGCATCAGTTGCTAAAGCACATAGCATGTCAGGTTGTTAGGCACTGTGATTTACTCACCAGGCCCACCAGGCCTCCATTCAGCTTTGCACACACATCCGCTTCACTCATACCATTCATCTTTCAGACAAGGAAAGCTACAAAAAAAATCCCTTGGCGTTCTCTGAAATCAATTTTACCATGTAAAATATCTTGCTGTAATAAAAACCTCACTTGTTGCAATAAAAAACTCTCAGAGACAAAAGATCTTTCCAGGTTCTTTAAGCTCATTCCCATACTTCCTTTGCATGTGAGTGGAAAAGATTTGCCCTCAAAAAAAGCAATAAATGGTCACAAGGAATTTCACGACTTTCGAAACTTCAGCAATGCAGGCCACGGTTGAATGTGGTTAATCCAAAGACAACTGCGGGTGATGTCACTTGAATGCCAAGTTTTCTCCAGTAATCCCCTCTGGGATTGGCTCTTGGAGCTGGTTTGATATTTTATATCGGACTTGAATAGGCGCTGATGTTGATGGACTTGGCGGTGTTTGGACAAGGCATTCCTGGTCCAGGCACTAAGACAACATTCCGCACCGAGCCTGCAGAGAGAACTGAGGATGTGGATCAGCGCACTGCTGTCCGGCTCTCTGAGTGCCTCTGCTTGGGCACTCACACGCACCTGTGAACACACACACACACACACACACACACACGCACACACACACACGCGCACACACACACACACACACACACACACACACACACACACACACATGTAGTCTTGCACACAAGCAGAGACATACACATTGTTCACTTATACACATATGTCAACACACACACACAGTCACAAACACACACACACACACACACAGAGACACACAAAGATACACACACGCTACCCCCCACCCCATTGCTGCACACACACACATACACAGCATACACGGTGTAATTGTACACGGCATATATATGGTAAATGTACATACAAAAATCATATGGTACATACATGACACATACAAAACAGCTCAGTGGGTATTGCTATTACAAGGGTAAGTAGAGTAGGAACAGAAAACATGTCGATGGTGGCAGTTATATACATAACAGCAAAATGCTAGCATGTATGTTGTAGAAGAATGTATGTATGTATGTTGTTGAATGAATGTATTTATGTATGTATGTTGTAGAAGAAGTGTATGACAGTATGGTGGGGTTGCTTACATGTGGGCTGAGGGTATCTACTAGTAGACCGGGAGGAGATATTACAGCAGCATCCCACAGCGAGGAGAGTGTAGATCTAGGAGGGGAAGAATGAAACAAAGTGCGTAGAGTTCGGCTGCCAATATGCCCAGATGTACTTGATGGATATGGTGATGAGGAACAATGTTTCCACATCCACCAGTATTTGAGAGCAATGTTAAAACTTGTTTAAACCTGCCAAGTAAGACATTTGTTTTGTAACCCCCCCCACACACACACACATCACCATTTTCTGTCTGAACCCTGAACTCAATGCAAGTCGTCCTCTCCATCACTCTAAGAGCCCAACGCGATGACAACAAATGCATTTCTGCATGACAGGAAAGTCCAGAGGAAACCAAGACAGCACGGAATAACATATGCCTTTACAGGCAGTGCGGTTCCTTTGGGGCGATACTAAAGTTGGGAAACATCTTCAAATGGAACCATTGTATTAAATTAAATCATTTTAGTGGTTGCCGGCTGACATTTGATACACAACCTGCTTAAGCATATTTTGGATCAGGAAAAGGGAGTGGGTTTTTTTTATAGAAAATAAATATATAAAATATTTCACGGTTGCATCAAATCAAGCTGCAAGCCATGAAGGCTGTGAAAACAAGTTTGGTGTAATTATAATTAAATGCTCCAAGCCAACATAATCTGGCATGAGATTGAGATATGAGATTGATATCTCACAGGGTGAGGGAAACTTCTAGATTTTTCAGCCTGGGCCCTATTTTTAGATAATTTTGGGTCCAAAGTTTTGCTAAGGACAATTAATGAAATAATCCAATCGAAATTGTCCCAGTATTACGTTAGTTTACCTCAATAACTGTAAAGAAACTGTAGAACATTACTTGTATTGTCAGTGTTTTAGCATTACCTTCTTGCAAAATCTGACATAGCGCCCCATTCAATGAGTGTTGTAGTGATTTTCTACAGTAGACCAACGCAGGTAAATCTCTGTATGGATCCTTTCTATGTCGTCCTTATAATAATATTTACGAGCCTGGGTGAAAACAAGCGATGTACTTGCGAGGTGCTGGCTCGCCTCATAGGATTCCATTGTATAGCCGCTTTGCAGTTGCTGGTTTTAGCGTTTTAACTCAGTACTGGACCGATTTCAATCGTTCAATGTCCTTAGTAAAAAGTTGGACCCAAAAAGCTTTTAAAATAGGGACCAGGTTGAAAAATCCATTTAAGAAAAAAATCCTTTAGAGTTCCAGCATGGACGACAGACTGGTGTCTTATAGGGACAAAGCGTGTTCTGCAGGGCCACCGCCTGGGAAAACTAGTTATGTGTGTGAGGCTTTCTAAACACCAGTGTCTGAAAAACAACATATTTATACCATTCACATTTCTGTCTCAAAAACTAGATGTTCAGCCAACAGTTACAGGGCAACACTGTGTGGCTGGTATGGTGCATAGTTTATAAGGCAGCGCCAGACATTTAAATATTTAGTTTAAATCTCTACTCATTCGCTTAATATTTGAATTTGTACAATAGCTTTTGATGGGAGTATCTGTGGGGGATCTGCAAACCTGAGTGAACTCTCTGTGTGTTTTGGGATACTCCCACAAGTCAAATACTTTAATACTCTAAAAACACTCTCCGTAGTCTCTAATGTCATATTTACATACTCCGCATTGGTCATGGGCTCCTACCAAAGTGCAGATGCCGTTGGTGTTCATAATTAAAGCACCAAAAGGAGGAATTTACAGCACCCCTAAGGAGACAGGCATCCCAGACACAAGTTGTTTCTGGAAAGGGATCTGGCTCGGACCTGCGGCAGGTCTGTCAAGACCAACACCAGAACTACTCAACAGTCTACATCTATCTGGGTTTTCACATGTGTGCATGCGTTGGCCTGTGTGTGTTTTCTGTTCTGGAGCAGGAGTGTTAGAAACATGTGCTGCCCTCCTCTCCTCTCTGTCTGTGTAGCAGGTTTGAGCCGCCGCAGATAAATCATCCTCCCCTTTCACTACCTGAGCTTCTCTCCCTTTTCATCCTCCCTCCCTCTCTTTCTCATTCTTCTTCACTACCTCTCTCTCTGTCTGTCTTTCTCTATCCACCTCTCTCTCTTTCCCCCTTACTATCTTTTTCAGCCTCACGCTTCCTCGTCCTTCTTGATGCCATACGGGCACCATGTGTTTTATTTGAAGCATGTGGGTCATCATGGATCTCTGTGTTTGAACAGGCGCTGCATTAACACTTGACCTTGTGGTCCATGAAGGCTCCAGAGGCTTGTCTGGACCCACTTGGCTGAACATTTGTCTTCAGTATCGTCCCTGAGGGTTCACAATAAAATCATTGAACTGTCACTGCGACAGTGAAGTCCTGTAGAACAATTTATTGAATTCTGATTGGGCAAGAGGCATTCCATAATTAGGGATATCCTGGCACAAACCCACTCAGACTCTTCACTGCTAGTAATTTTATCTACTTTAACAATTGAGTTGTACAAGTCATCATTCCATTCATTCCATTTGTCGGTAGTGGACCTGTTGCATGAAGGCCATATGACAGGCGTGTCTGTGGGGCTGGTGAAGTCTACCCCCATGGCTGTGATTACCTGCAACACAGACATGGGGGATAACAGCAGGAGAAAAGCGTCTCCGTATCCAACTGTCGGTTTCAGCCCCCTTTATCTAACAGGCTGAGTAAATGGATGGCATACAGATTAACTTGCTGATAATGCTAATGCTAATGTGCTGATATGCCGATCAGTTTCTGCAGTTCACTGAAATTTCATCACATGTAGGTAGTGGACCTGCATGTCATCATTTAATTGAAGCACTAATGGGTGTGGGTGTGTGTGTGTATGTGAGACTGAGTGAAAGCTTTCACTACAAAACCATACCAACCAGGGACGTGCAGTGAGGTTCGGAGCTGGTGAGGCACAGAAACCGGAAGTGATTACGTCATTTTGAGCTCTAGTTTAAACTATATATATAATGTATATATACATGTATATATGTCTATGGTTTTAAAATTGTCATCTGATCAGAACTGAAAAAACGTTGTTTTATTGTCTAATACCATTATTTTCAAACGATTGTTTTTTTATTGTATTATGATGAGTTATTAATAAGATATTAATAGTTGCAAGCTAGTGTATGTAGCCCTCCCACCAATGATATGGCTCATTTAATTTTGTCTGGAGAAAATATAACTACGGTGGTGGGATGCTAATTTAAATGACCATTTAACCAACTCGGACAGCTTCGAAAAAACAATTCCATATTTATTTACACAACATATTAACATGTAAACGGTTAAACACCGCATACATAGCACACAATACCAAAATGTTCTACTGGCCAGTATAATTTAAAGTTGGTGCACTTTCGTTGGAGCTCATAACCGTCAGTTTGAGGTGAAACAAAATTAATCCACTCACGATTATCAGTATAGATCAGTGGAAATCCGTTGTCCTCTTCTTGAGTGAATGCAGTCAGTGGCTAGTTTAGCTCAGGATTAGCACCTACCTAGTCTGCTCACAACTTCAAGGCAACTTTCCTGCATCAACAGCCTTTAGCTTCTTTAGGTTCGTGTTGCGCATGAATATGTAGTCCCGTTGGGAAACGTGAAATACTCCAATCCAATACTCCAATACTACTGTGTTAACTTAAAATACTTAAACGTTCTTAGTTAATTCAACATGCCTCAGGTTAGCAATGCAATCTTCCATTTTCGCTGTCAAACTCAAGTAGAGAAGTGAAGAAGAAAATCCAACGTCAGATTATATACCCAACAAGTGCCCTCTCGCTCGCCACCCTTCTTGAATCCGTGGTAGTGCGTGCCTCCCTTGCAATATTTTTCAATGCGTTTTCAGCTCAACTCAAAAGGTTCTACGCTTGCGCACGCATGCGTAAAATCCAGTTTGGAGTGATTTCGCAATCCTAGGGGAGGTGTCAAGCTAAGAAGGCACCGGATGCCTAAAAGAGCCCGGGTGACGTAATGTTGATTCTTGAGTGACAGTTTCTATGCCAACGTTAGCATTACGTACCCGGTCACCGGGTACCCCGCATCTATATTGCTAATAGCACTGATCTCAAAAAGAAATAGCTTGAAGCTATTCATCTGTTGTTGTGCTTAAATTAAGAAAGTCCTTAATGTGTTGTGATTTTAAGACATATCTGACGGCACCCACAATTAAATTTGAACAAAACAGGGCATTGTTTGCACAACATTTTACTAAAGAACAACGGGGGCTTGCTAGCTTTGACATGCTAGCGGACATTGCTAACTTACAGGTTACCAGCAGGCAGGTGTAGCTAAAACTTTTTATTCGCTTAATATTGTGCCTAAACGGATACTATGTACCCCGACACTTTTTGGCTATCAGTCAGAGAGTCTCAAGAGTAGTTCGAAAGCCATCAGCTACGTTTTGGTCGCTTAATATTGTCGCACAAAAGGAGGAATTGCTATTAGCAATATAGATGCTAGCGCGCGAAACCTGTTGATGTGTGCTTACTTACAAAAGACCGGCAGCCAATATTAAGCGTGTAAAAAGTACCTGATGGCTTTCGAACAACTCTTGAGACTCTCTGACTGATAGCTAAAAAGTGTCCGGGTGCGTAGTGTCCGTTAAGGCACAATATTAAGCGACTAAAAAGTAGCTGATGGCTTTCGAACGACTCTGAGACTTAAAGCTAATAAGCGCCCGGCCTACGTGGTGACCGGATTACGTAATGCTAACGTTGGCATAGAAACTGTCACTCAAGAGGCGTTCGAAAGTTTACATTACGTCACCCGGGCTCTTTTTGGCATCCGGTGCCTTTTTAGCTTGACAGCGGCACTGCCTACCCTGCCCATAGACTGCAATGCATCTGCCTCCCTTGACCGCACGTCCAATGTTCATTGGCTGATCACTGGGAACCGGAAATGCTCAAATTCAGCGATTTTGATAATAAAAATGCTCGAAATGATCGGAATCATGCAGAAATGACACTCGTAACACAGATAACTAGAGAAATATGAATATTAATTTTATAATACATAAATATATATGATTATTATACAAAACAAAAAAATATATATTTTTTTACTTTTCAAAATGACAGGGGAGGCCTCCTATGACTGCACGTCCCTGATACCAACTCAGTGCAGTACTTCTACATTCAAAAGTTATAGGGTGGGACTGTTAGTTGTTCTTTCACCACTGTTTCTCACACTGACTCTTGTGGGCCTCCCCCTCTCTGCAGAACATGTCACGCAAGCCTCGGCCATGGGCACACACCCTTGTACATGTTGTTACTTCATCGAGGACAATGATTGGCCTCCCGTGGTCTTTAATGGAAAACAGCGGTGGTGGTTTCTTTGCAGTCATCGAATCTGCAGTAAAGCCGGTCCAGATCAAGGCCTGTGCCCATTGGATTGGGTTTGTTCTGATTCAGCAGGGAGGTATTCCATATATGTGGATTAGTGACAAGCGTGGCTAAGTTAACTCAAAGTAAGTGGTCAACCTCCTAATAGAAGAGCCTTTGGCTTTGTTTTGCAGGGAGAATAATGGGCTCTTCCATTAGGAGGTTTACCACTTACTCTGAGTTACCTTAGCCAGGCTTGTTACTAATCAATGTTCTGATCTGATTCCTACCTTGCTGCTATCTGTGTTGACATGGAGGATAAACCTCATGCTCTTGAAAAAGCGGGTGGGAGTCCACATGGTGTCTGCGGTGAGCCTCACAGATGGGTGCTGTCATGTGCATGAAGCTCAAAGCAACACAGCACAGATTTACAGGCCAAGGGAGAGGATAGAGTGTTGTTATGTTACAGAGAAAGGAGGCCTATGTGGTACAGTAAAAATGGAATAATAAAAAACACATACAGTCCATACAGGACAGTATTTGTGGGATGCAGATGGGTGATAAACTTCAACTTGAGTGGAGATTTATCCTAAGAGACTAATTTTAAACAGACAGACCACATGGCAAATGACAGGCCCTTTGTGAGAGAGTGCATAGGGGACTTCATGGTACTGACATCATCAAAGCTCAGTGTGTCTTTACATACATTCCCAATACCCATGTTTACTTGAAAAAACTGGAGAAGAACCGGAAAAGAGAACTATTTATTGAAGCATGTCTTCGAGACTTAATTGCATTTGTAAACCAAGGACATTAAGTACCCTGTGTTTGTGTGCGAAGGCATGAGTCATCCGATCTCGATCACTCATTCAGACATTCAGATCCAGATGCGAGGGCACAATGTGGGATTACTTAATTGCGTGATTTGCGAATCATGTTAATTGTTCCTTTGAGGAGGATATCTTGCCCTATATCATAATGAGTGTAAAAAGGGCATGAAATTGCAGTATTAAAGAGGGATATTGCTTCGTGCCCAAGGGATGACAATTGGATTCAACATCTGGCCTTGAGGACATTTGCGGTAACACAGACCACCTCTGGGATTAAGAACTGGCAAACACTCCACTCAGCTTTACAGGCATCTCTCTCTTTGTGTCCCTGCCAAGCCAAGCATGTTGAGGATAGCAGAGCAAAACACCAGAGCCATCTACGATCTCTGATCCTCTGGGTAGGGTTTCAGGTTGTGTTTTTTTTGTTAATGCTTCGCCAAAAAGGGAAATGGAAATCAGTCGCATGGTTATCAATGAAGCATGAATCAATCGCACCCCAGAATGCCGCAAACCCCGGAACATCCGAAACCCCATTTGGTCCTGATCAGTCCCGATCGGATCGAGCTGATTCGTTTTGGAGTCAGAGACTGTACTGTAACGTGTTTCAAAATTATAGAGCAATCCTATCTCCTTCTGCTGAATTCCCATCCACATGCTCACAACGTTGTTGGAAAACGAACAAAACGAATTCCGATGGTCAGATTCCAGGGGCAGGGCAGAGGCTGGTTGTTCTCGTTTCGGATTGTTTCCTGTGCTTTTATCTTTGGCTTCCAGTCAGCAGTATCTACTTCTGTAGCTAACATGTGGGACGTGAGAGAGGATGTTGTTCTCTTTGGACATGGTGCTATAAGCAATGTGTTCCACATTTTGTTTAGATCAGAAGCTCAAAGAAAAGAGTTGGCGGCCTCCAAAACAAACATAACAAAAATATTGCATTCTCAGCTCTTGGAGTCCCACCACCCCTGGAGATATTCTGATTGAGTTGTTTTTGTTGATATTTCTTTTATACGTGGTAAAGTACTGTCGTGACCAATAGCTTTTAAGAATCCAGCCAGGGACCTACGGACAGAGTGGAAAGGAAAAAGGATGAAGTGTAGAAGTGTATGCTAAGCATTGACAAGGCAAAAGAGAACAAAACAGATACTATGTCCTCCTAACCATCCCAAACAAACACAAGATGAAATGTCCATTTAGTCACTCATTACTTAACCAAAGGCGAAGACTTGAGCCCCCTGTAGTGAAGCCAACATTAGCATCAGCACTTTCGGTTCATAGTAGACTTCCTTAGTGGACTAGGGTCTCCAGTGCTATCCTCCCCATCTCTGGTAGTAACCTAAAGGTCTCGAAAACCCACGGAAATTGTATTTGTTCAGGATGTGACAGTGATTGAGGACTGAGTCACTCATTTCTTAACCAAAAGCAAAGACTTGAACTGAACAAAGCCCCAGATGCACTGAAGTAAAAAAAAGAACTTCTCTCCAGACGCAACTGAACTATCGTCCAATCAGCCAACATGGTGGCCTCTGCAGACTCCAATTGACAAACAAGCCAATCATTACTCACCGAAGCAATCTATTAGTAGCGCTACAGCACTGGCTTAGCCTCGGGCATCCCCACCGTGGCATTAGCGCTTTCCCCCCATCACAGTGAACTGCCTCTGTGAACTAGGGTCTTTCACGCTATCCTCCCCAAGTGTCTGGCAGTAACCTGTAGGCCTAAAAACCCCACAGAAACTTGACTGCCTCAGAATGTGACAATGATTGAAGACTGTGTGACATTTCTGGCCAAAGTTAATGCCAAGACACGAGTTTTATAGTCCCAGATAAATCTGCGTTTTATTGCTGGAGTGTGAAGGGGGAGGCCAGGGCTGAACATTGTCTTGGGTGATTTAAATGGCCACTCAAGCGGACTCATGCAAGCCTTTTGAAGAAATATATAACCGTGTCCTTTGGGGGGTAGTTGCGCAACTCGACACCACACCTAACAGCCAATCAATAGTGTGTATTTCATAAATAATATTCTGTAGGGCAACCTATCCGCTTTTTCTCTTCAAGGTATGAACAGAGCAAATCAGATAGAAGGCAGCTTCAAAGCCTAACGAGCTGACTGAGGCCGTGCACTGAGACAGGTTAAATATAGCTCAGGCTATATGTGTAAAACAAACACAGGGTCAGAATGTAAAAGCCCTATTGTAAGTTTAGACAGGCTTCTGTCCAAAAATGCCTTCAGTACTTTTCCAAGGTCTTGTCTTGTTTTAGGATCTTAGAATCTTGTGTAGATTTCACTGTAGTTTTATACTGAACTGTCCAATAACTGTTCTGTTTTTGGACAGGTTTACAGAGTGATTAATGAAGGGCAGTCTCAGAGATGGGAGTTGCCTTCAAGATGTTTTTTTTTCTGATACCAGAATGTTTTTGAAGCCGTGTGAGAGGAGAAATATGCTTAGTAATCACCACAGCGAAGCAGGCGTATCATTCTTCTCAAGTAGAGAGGTTGCTGCTGCTTGTGTTATGAAAGTCAGTCCTCTCCTCTTGGTAATCAAAAAATCCTGTTTAATAGGCAGTCCAAAAGTGTGCCCTCAGCTTACAGACTGTACACACCCACAAAAAAAATGTTCTATGAAGTAGCTTTCCCTCTTCTCTTCTCTTTTCCATATCCTGCATCTTGCTTGATTTATTCTTTCTGGTGTTCCCTTTGCTGCCCTCTCTTGTTCGTTTGATCCCACCCTCTTCCTGTCTGCCTCTCCCTTTTCCTACCCTAACATCCTCACCTTGCAGCCCTGCAACTGAGAGCCCTCCATGCTTTAAACATTAGATCATTGACTCAGAGTTAACACAAATTAACAAATGCTGTTTTTTAAAACCCTCCTCCGCCGACATCACCTTAGTTAGTGGAAAAAAGACCATTCGGTCTTTACCACATTGGACTGACACTGAATGCATTTTCTGGAAGACAGTGTTAACTGTTTGTAAATATGGCTCTTAAAAATATCAGTCTTATCAGAATACTTGTGACAACATCTTCATTATCTTCAATGGCCCAGTTGTCTTAACAGGTATGCTGTGACCTAATAATTTGAACTACTGCTCGAAGCATTGCTTCATTTTAGCCAGTGGTCTGATCTAAAGTGGGTCAGTCACACAGATTTCACCTTTACAGCGGATGCAAGGAAAGAGGAGGGAGGAACAGTGGAAACAGATCATCCAGATCCTTTCCATCGTCCCTTTCATCTGGTTCTCCTAAACCTTGACCAGAACCAAAGCACAATGGAACCGCTTCTCCCAAATCAGTCCCTTCCCCGCAAACAGGGAACGTCCCCAGGACGTTAACAGGACATTCGCAAGGTCCCCAATCGTCCCCAATTGGTCCCCACCACAACGTTCGCTAGAGGACGTTACCAGAACGTTTTTGACGTTCGTAGCAAGTCTACGTTTGGTCCTTCTGTGACGTTCGCATGAGTCTTAAATCGGACTTTTAGGGAACCTTATAATTTGGTCTGTCAGCACACCTCCCCAGGACGTCATTTAAAAACGTCCCCGTAACCTTTACCTGCAGGTCCTCTGCGTGACGTTCGCATGAGCCTTAAAACGGACTATTAAGGAACGTTATAATTTGGTCACTCAGCACACGTCCCCAGGACGTCATTTAAAAACGTCCCCATAACCTTTACCTGCAGGTCCTCTGCGTGACGTTCGCATGAGCCTTAAAACGGACTATTAAGGAACGTTATAATTTGGTCACTCAGCACACGTCCCCAGGACGTCATTTAAAAACGTCCCGTAACCTTTACCTGCAGGTCCTCTGCGTGACGTTCGCATGAGCCTTAAAACGGACTATTAAGGAACGTTATAATTTGGTCACTCAGAACACGTCCCCAGGACGTCATTTAAAAACGTCCCGTAACCTTTACCTGCAGGTCCTCTGCGTGACGTTCGCATGAGCCTTAAATCGGACTTTTAGGGAACCTTATAATTTGGTCTGTCAGCACACGTCCCCAGGACGTCCTCTGATGGTCCTCTCTGAACCAGAAGTTCCGCTAGAGAAAAATGTTTTTCATTTGCCCGACATTTTAATGATAAGCCGGCCAAATATCTAGCCTATTTCTGCTTCTAAATTAGCCTATTGAAGAAAACTGACGGCCTGCATAGCTTAAATAATAACATAATCAGGTAGTTTAGAATGCAACATGTTTATTTTCCTAAGTTTACAATGGGAAACAAAAACATTTATGTCTGATGCGCGTCAATAAGTGGCCTTTAAGCGCAACCTGCTGTGGCTTCAGGTATTCAGTGTTTGGAAAGTTCACTCTCTACATGAACTTGCTCAGTTCATTGTTCATAATTCAACATTTTGAACGAAGTTCACAGCTCCAATTTTCAATATGCTGCGAGTGCTATCATTTTTCAAAATCTCTGTCTGCAATACCGCTCTCGGCTCTTCGTCGCGCTCACGCACGGTAATAAAAGGAAACACGCAACACTGCAGGTATTGCAGGTTCATCCTGGTCAGAAGGTTTACCCTCATCAGATGTGTTTGGCCTCTGAAAAAAAGCTTTTAAGGCTAGTCTGCTTGGCCATGTTGGATCCTTCTCACTCAGTTCGCTCCTCGTTTGAAACCGAGGGTTTGCGCTTTATTTAAAATGCAGCATATGCGTGTTGTTAAATAACTTTCTAACGGCAGATTAGCCTGTTCCTTTTAAACATAATAAGGGCAGTGCACGTTTGCTTTATAGGCCTTAATATTAGGATTGTTGTCAAATCCAGATTGTGTTTGCGAGACGGGATTTTTAAAGAAATTCCAATCAGACAATTTGACCGGTGAGCTCTTCGTTCTGTTGCAGCATCTTTGAAGGCCTGTGGAAAGCTCAATATGTTAAAGCTAGACACTTGGTCACCTTCCTATGTATGCATTGTATTGGAATCATGCAGACATTACATTTATAGCACAGATCAGTAAAGAAGTATTCATATTTATTTTATTTCATCATTCTTAGTTTGGCTAGTTATTCTGCCTCCCTGCCCGCACGTCCGTGATGTGCCATGGATGTTAATTAAAAAAGGAATCATTACGGAAAACCCTCAATGCGTAGTGACTGAGATTGCTACAATATGCTTTTCCTCAAACCCTCGGAAAAAAAGACTAAGTTTGTTGGCTGTCTCACACTGTGATAAACCTGTTAAAGTGGCACAACAGTCATCAGACAGTGTTAGGACAGTAGGTAGCGATCTGGTTTAGTAGTAGGAAGGTTTACGGTTCAATTCCCATGCCCGCAATAAAGTTTGTAATCGTGTGTGTGTGTCTATGCATATCATATGAAATGTGCAATATAAATGAACTTGAACTTGTGTGTGTGTGCGCACTGTAAGCAAAATGACGGCTCCGCGATCTATTATTATTTTATTTTCTTCATTTAGCTCAGCAAAAACGGTCGTGCCTGCTATGTCCGCGGTGCATCCTTGAATAACGTACCGAGGACGTCTAAAACAGGTTTTCCAGATGTCACCACAATGCCCTCAGGACGTTCTTGCAACCTCCTGCAGAACGTCCCCAGGACCTATAGAAACACGTTCCCCAGACGTAACCACAATGCCCTCGGGAGGTGCTTGCAACGTCCTGCATAACGTCCCCAGGACCTATAGAAAACGTTTCCCAGTTGTCACCGCAACGTCCTCGGGACGGTCTTGGAACGTCGTGCAAAACGTCCTAAAGTTGTCACGGGAACCATACACATTTACGTTTTTAGAACGTTCAGAGAGACCATTACAGGACGTCTAGGGGACGTCATTTTGCTTACAGGGTTGTCATATTTAATTAACATTTTTGAGAGGAAAAGTAAGTCCTTATGTAAATTCAGGCCCCAATGACCTCCTTTGTGTGTTATCTAAGGACAGTGGACCAGAAAGAATGCTAAGTATGTAGTTGGAATGAATGTAAGGGCTATAGTTTTTTTTCCTCTTCCATTTTTGGTCTCCTGTGCTCAATTGAGTTTTGCATGCAATGTTCCTCTTGTAAAAAAAAAAAAAAACAAGCTCAGATATTTCATAAAGTTCACGACCTGGGCGCTAGCTTGGAGTTAGTGGGGTCTTTCAGGGTTTTTCATCAACTTACTCTGAGACTGCGTGAAGAGGACATGACTAACAGAAGGGGGGGGGGGCTTTCTGGAATCTCCCTGCAGTGTTATCATACTTAGAGAAAATGACAGGACAAGGATAATGAGCGAAACAGACTTATGGTAACTTTTACAGTGGCCGACAGAAAGCGTTTCACCTATGATGAAACTGAATGGGAATGCACTTCACAAAGAGGGGATTGAATCATTACTCTCCCTCTCCTCTACGCATACTTTCCAAATGGACGAAGTAATGTGTGAATGTGTCTCACACATGCAGACATACATAAGCAAGTGTTCTCATGTACACACACACACACACACACACACACACACACACACACACACACACACACACACATACACACACAGGAAAAAGGGAAACACCACACAGACATAAACATACCATGACTGGCTCCCCAATAAAAAGACCCTGATGTGCAAGTTCCCCTATTAAATAGTGCCAATTGTGTCTGCCCAAAGGCCACATCTAAAATTAGCTTTATGGCAGACTTAAAGAGAGTAAACAAGTGTTTGCCAGAATCACATTCACAATTAAGTCTCTCAATATATCTGAGCCACTCACCACTTTATTTATTTACAAAAGAACCATACAAAAAAAGAAAGAACCCTTGTTAGTGTAACAGGTCATAGCCTATGTGTTTTCTACCTGCTGGCTACCGTTATATTAGCATTTTATGACAGTAATTATCAGAGGAACTGAGTTGTCCGAACGAAAAAGTCAGAGTGTGTAAAATGCAAAACCTTAACAAGGGTGAGAGAAAACAAAGCCTGGCTTTAGTGAGACCAAAAACAATCACTGTGACCTTCCTCTCACGCAGGTGATGCTGGCAACACACTCCTCCGGATAAGCATCCCCACGCGATCCCTCAACCAAGATGTAAGCGATAAACGCCTCTCACAGACCTTGATATCTCAGAGCCAAACTAGCCAACCGCTTACAAACACAAGGATGACATTCAAAATAAGCCTAGACAACAACAATCTTGTGTAAACAAAAAAGACATAAACAGTTACTTGAGATGGATGTTTACTTCCTTCAGTAAATGTGTTCCTAGAAAATCTGAACCTACGTTACCAAGACAAAACTCAGCAGACGGACGTGATACGAAGTGTCGACAGTAACATTGAGAAGGCCTGTAAACAGGCCTTTGGCTACGTCAGTGGATATCAGAAGCATGGCTGGGACTGTGGAAAAGCTTGTGTGATAATGCTACCAGATGTTCTCAGCAGTACAGTCCTCCCGCACAGACTCAGTCTCTTGATGCAGGCACTGCAAGTAATACCCAAATCAACAGATACATGGGAAACACCGTAGAAAACAGATCGCCTAGTCGGGAAACCGAGAACTGCTTTGGCAAAAGGACTGACAAGTCCTGGAAGAAATGTGTGTGCCAGACAGACGTCAATCGCCGACATCGGTCACTCGAGGAAAAAGAGAGTAGGACTAAATGTTTTTCATTTAACTACAAATGTATTTGCTTCTTGGGCTGCAGAGCTTTTAACTTCAGCCACGTCGTGGTTAATGTCTTCCAGGGGGCTTGGCGGAAACTTTCAGCAGTTTTTTTGTTATGCTTTGAGAGTAAAGAAGTTCCTCAGCTTGCTCATACAGGAGACCATTCTCTTTAAATCCTCTGGTGATCAGCTGTAGAGCAAATGTCTGCTTTGAAGGACCCTCCCTCGCCCTGGGTAGCCCCTTTTAAAAAGGTTTACCAGAACACATCTTTTGATCTGGTGTTAAACCTTAGAGAAGGAGATGATGAGGTGTATAGGTGATGAATAATGAGCTGGTATGGCATGCTGATAGCACTGCTTCTTTTACATGACACAAAACATTCCGGAGGGCTGGTTCGTCTTATAAAGCGCTGACAAGATGCCCTGTGACACACACACACACACACACACACACACACACACACACACACACACACACACACACACTGTTTCCCCTCTAAGGCTGTGTGATTGATGTGTGAAGGCTTCTGTCTGCCTCCCTGGCACAGGTCTGGTAAACGTGCCGCCAACGCTGTGTGCCTGTCAGTCAGTTTCCAGGAAGTTGCCTGTAGGGGATTACCTCAAACTGCAAATAAACTGCTGGCTGGAGGCATAAACACACACACTGACACACACACACACTCTCAGAAACACACACAGAAACACATACACACACACACACACACTTAGGAACACACACACACACCATCAGGAAAGCACACGTACACACACACACACACACACACACACACACGATGAGGAACACACACAGACTTGTATTCCCACCCATGCACTGATGGACACGTGTAGGTGTTTCCTCTCACAAGCACCTCTCTTTCTATCGCTCTTACTCTCTCTCTTTCTCTGTCAAACACACAAGCACAAACAGCCATGGCGCACTGTGTGGTAAGCCCTACCAGCCCAGCCCAGCCAAACCACAGGCCAGCTAAGCCCCTGTTGTACCCCTGGAGAGGATATGAGGAGGCCGGAGGGCAACCATCTAATTCTGCAGGTCACATGTACTGCCCATCCACAGCCGCCATCCCATCATAAACATGGCATCCAACACAGACGCCAGTTTGACTGTGTTCACAGCCCACACAGTGCTGTAGAGGATATTGTTTTGAGGGTTTTTGGGAAACAAAATCCCAAATGCCAAAGACCTGAAGTGGGTAAACACATCGTTTTGACATCTTTTGATCTGCAACTAAAAGTATCAGTGTCCCCCCCACCTAAACCCTCCAAGTGTAACAGCGCTGGCAGAAGCCCCCGTCTCTGATCGATGGCACGCACCTCTGAGAAGTGAGGGGCCATCTGTGGCCGAGGGTGGCCTGTTTCTGGAGCGTCTCAACGCCACGGCGAGCGATCGGAGTGATTTGGCAGCCGTGGTCATGTGAGTCACTCTGTTGGAAGGCTGTGGTCTCAGCAGATGGGTCGAATGTGCATGTGTATGTGTGCGTGTGTGTGTGTGCAGGCTCAGAGTGGCAATCTGGCAAACCTGGCAAACGCCAGATGGGCTGCAAGGATCAATGTAGGGAAAAAATTGCGGGGAAATATTCGACTTGATGGTTACCCATCAGACTGGGGGTGTCACGGTCCTATGTCGGCTACCTACTGTAAGGCAGATGCAGGAAGTGCTGCCGTTGTCACCTCCCCCCCCCCCACCCCCTCAAGTGGAACCGTCCCTCCATATGATGTCAGAGGTCAGGTGGGAAATGATCAAAATCTAGACAGAAAGATGCTATTATGAAGATAGAGATACAAAAAAAACAAATGGATAAAAGTCTCAAAAAGAGAAAAAAGATGGAGCAGAAGAGTCCAGAAAGAATAAGAAAACAAATCTTTTGGCTGATGCTGCAAAATGTCTTCAGTTAAAAAAGTCAAAAAAAACATTAGGCCTACCAATGCCAGTGCCAGGCAAACTGAAGCATACTGGTGCCAAATAAAGAGGAGGTGGAAAGAGTCTGGACACAGGTTTACCCCTGCAGAGAGCAGGGCCAAGAAGAGGAGGCCACTTACCAGGACGAGCGACATAACAACTCCGCAGGTGATGCTGCATGTAGAGACAGTGTGAGCGGGGATAGCAGAGCCAGACCAGGGTGGAGTCATCATGTGGAGCCTGGCATGACTTATTTTGTGCATCCAAAACCAAATGGGATTTGTTCTGTAAATACCATCCAAACGTGAACGCAAAAAAATACACTTCTAAAGAAATCGTTTCAATGCAAGAGTTACATGTTCCATGCTGACACAACAACAGCACTGCCAACTTGATATCTATTGCTAAGCCAATGTATTATAAATAGTTTGATATTGTAGTGCACATGTTGGGGGGAAATGGTGCCAGTTTTCAGTCCGACACTGCGCGTGTGTGTGTGTGTGTGTGTGTGTGTGTGTGTGTGTGTGTATGTGTGTGTGTGTGTGTGTGTGTGTGTGTGTGTGTGTGTGTGTGTGTGTATGTGTGTGTGTGTGTGTGTGTGTGTGTGTGTGTGTAAAGGCGTGTGTGTATGTGTATGCAATGCATCCAATCTCTCCCTCAGTCACCCACTATGATATCTCATAGATGGGAACCAACAGTCACAGCAGAAGCCAAGGCAAATTAAACATTTATCTTTAATTAGGCACAGCAGGAGCCATTAACCTCTCACAGTGACAAAGAGATCACATGAGATTACAGAATTAGAAAATAAGTCCATTATTAGTAGGATAGTGTGATTCAATCATGACTTTGTCCACAACAGTAATCAAGGCGGAGCCTGACTAATGGCTATTTATCTTAGCCTTTAGCGCCATCTGTCTGTTCTCTACTGTAGATCAGCCTACCCGAAACAGTGTTCTGTTTTTATATGTTCATTGCACGTTCATCGTATGTTCATTGTATTTTTGTATATTGTACATTCTCTTTGGCAAGATGTCACATTAGTCCCTACTCTAGTTTATGAGAAATGTTTCAGATTATGTTGTATTACTAATACAACCAAGTGGAATCCGGCGGCTGGAAAATTCTGGTACAAAATGTTACCTGGGAGAAGAATGGCACTGGGCAGTCACCTGGTATCCTGTTGTGTGGCAGAAGAACTGAAGGTTGAACTGAACTAAAGCATAAGCCAGACATTGTAGAAAAAGCCCACTCCAATACAACATATTCCAGTGGTTAGTGAAGGGTGGAGGGGGCTTCAGTCTCAGTTAGGCACACTCTATTCCAATATGCCAGTCCCCCCCCCCACACACACACACACACGCACGCACACACACACACACACACACACACACACACACACACACACACACACACACACACACACACACACACACACACACACACACACACACACACACACACACACACACACACACACACACACACACACACACACACACACACACACACACACACACATAGACACACAATGACATGTTCACGCACAAACACTTATAGTGAGGAAGCCTACTGAGAGGGCTCTCAGTCGCGTTGCCATGGCAAACTGAATTGTAGAATTCTGGTCGTTCAGAGAGCTATTGAGACTCTCATTTCAAAGGAAAAATGTGTTTCACT
>NC_137924.1:15900478-15905478 GCF_963457725.1 Sprattus sprattus
AGGGGTTGTGTTGGGTGTAGGGGGTTGAGGGTGAGGCTGAGGGTGAGGGTGGACGGTTGGTCTGTGGTTGGTCCTGTCTAAATTAGTTCCCATGTCTCTGGCAGGGCTTAATGGGCTGAGACAGTGGGAATGTGACAACTTTTGTTTAATTTACGAGAAGATGGGATGCTTTTGTAGTTTCCCCCCTGGTTGCATACCAAAGAGAGAGAGAGAGAGAGAGAGAGAGAGAGAGAGAGAGAGAGGGAGAGAGACCGCACACAGATGATTTCAACAGTGCGCAAGTGTTTGTGTATTACTTGTCAGTTGACGGTTTTAGATTTGTATGGCCTGTGAGGTTGCCTAATGTTTTATTGCACAGGTGGATAGAGGCATTGGTGAGAAATGCATACAGTTGAGTGAGAGGAAGACAGCCATAGAGAGAGAGAATGAGAGACAGAGATGGAGAGCGAGAGAGAGAGAAAGAGAGATGGAGAGAAAGAAATGTCTTTAACTCTCATTTTTATTACATGTCGGCTTGCATTCTCTCTCTCCCATTTCCCTCTTCTCTCTTTTTTCTTTTCCTCCCGCTCTCTCTCTCTCTCTCTCTCTGTTGGCATTTCAGGGAGTGGGAGGGCGTGGGATTGATTCTTCATGAACTGGAGATGGGGTCAAAGGGGTTTAAGCTACTGGGTTGACCCCTCACATCAAACAGCAGTATTGATGACTACTCCGAATGAATATGTCTAAGCCGAAGGGGGCCGTAAAAAAAAAAAAAACAGCACAGGAGACTCTGATCTCACTGATGAGCAGAACACCTTTTTATTCAATTCGGACTTCCCTGTTTTTCTTTCACTGCAAGCAAAATACTTCAGTGTGTGCATCGAACAAAAGGAGTGTGAAAGCATTCTGTCAGGAAGTGTCTTTTATTTCGACGTGAAGCTCGTACAGAGAAGAACACAAATTCAATTCAGTTAATTTCATTCATATAGCGCCAATAACATATCGGAATTGTCCCCAGGCACTTCGCAGAGCCCAGAGCCTGAACCCCCTTGAGCCCCCTTGAGTTCCTCATCTTAAAGGGTGGACCCATCTGCTTGGGGGAGAAGAGAGAATCAGGAGCATCATGGATTCATGCAGGGGGGAAACATATAAGCACACATATGGATAAACTGGAGAGATCCACCCTCAAAGTATTGGTCGTAGAACAGCTTATAGTGGGTGTACAGTGTTCTCATAAGGTTATTGTTGTATTCTAAGGATATTAATATGAGGATAACCACAGGAATTATGATGAAAACCATGTCAATGATGGCATTAATTTATATAAGAAATGAATTGGCTTGGGAATGGACAGCTCTAAGCAGAGGGTGTCTGCAGGTAGACCAGGTGGAAAGACTGCAGCAGCATCCCACAGTGGAGATAGTCTAGAGTAGGAGAGGGAGAAAAGAGACTACCTTATATATATATATATATATATATATATATGCGTGTATGTGATTGTAAGTTATGGTGATAAAAACTACAGTGAGAGTGTGGAAGAAAGGAAACTCGAGAGAGAGAGAGAGGGTGGCAGAAGCGCTAAAAATTACCTCCCTGCTCCCCCCCCCCCCTTGGTCTCTCGGGTTCTCACTAATCGTGTGACAATTTATCACTCGAGCCCACAGTCTCATGATGCTCCTCCGCATCCCAGAGCACCGCATGCCAACCGGACACACACGGCACAAGTGCGCTACCCCAAGGAATTTCCCGTCTTCGTTTGCCCTATGGAAGGCTCTAAGAATGCGGCGACACTAATATATAACCAATTACACAAGTAGCATTTCCTGTGCTTCTTTTGGAGCCTTTTTTTCTCTCTCTCTCCTTCGTCAGCCTCAAAGTGCCAATCAAGACTGGAATGTCAGAACATGATTCTTATTTGCTAAGGGTCAACGCATCAGTGGCCTTACATTCTAAAGGCCCATTGTTCCCAAGGGATGGGAGACTCCATAACCTCCGGCCAGTGTGCTGCCGCACCCCCCACCACCACCACCACCTCCACTCCACACACACACACACACACACACACACACACACACACACACACACACACACACACACACACACACACACACACACACACACACACACACACACACACACACACACACACACACACTCACACACACACACACACACACACGCATACACACACTTACACACACTTACACACACACTCACACACACACACACGCACACACACACACACACACACACACACACACACTTACACACACACTAACACACACGCACAAACACACACACACATACTCCCCCACCTCGCCCCTTCTGGAGCCCCCGACATCAAGGGCCCGGTCTGTTTACCCAGCATCCGCTCAGTGAGTGAGCCGCCACATATGGGATTAAACAAGGTGGGCCCTCTCCACAAAGCACTGAGAGAGAGAGAGGGATGGAGGGAAGGAGGGAGGGAGAGAGAGAGAGTGAGAGGGGAGAGAGAGAGGGATAGAAAAGGAAAGAGGGGTGGCTAAGAAAAACAGAAGACCCCAATTCTGTGAGGTTCTTCTCTTTTTCTTTTTTCCTCTCTTTTGTGGAATGGAGAGGACAAAAGGTGAGGGGAGGGGAGTGTGAGCAGGCTGCTGTGGGAAGCAGCGCTCACTGTGTACGCATGTGCACCGCCACTGGCAGAGGTCTGCAACCCTTCTGAGACTCTTTGGTGGAGGGAAAGAATCTTTGGTGCATGTGTGTGTGTGTGTGTGTGTGTGTGTGTGTGTGTGTGTGTGTGTGTGTGTGTGTGAGTGCATGCTTTTCCACTCTGCAGTAGCCCCAGATTGAAGTGGCAAGACAAACTGCTTGTAGTGTGGATGGTACACCGTTCCATTTTCAAATTAATTTGTGCCCCCCCCCCCCCCATCCACACACACACAGACGCACACTCTTCTCCTCCTTCTTTAAAACATAATTTCCATGCAGACTGCTTTCACGTGCACATTTATTTTTTGCCCCTAATGTTGGATTAACATTGATTGCGTTGTCCCATCATCCCACGGATGGCAGAAGGACCAGCGATTTGCATGTACATTTGTGAAGTGCGTATCTAGTCCGGGACAAAAAAAAAACGTGGGTTGCTAATCATCAGTGGCTTCGTCACGGCTTCAAGAGGTCGGTGAGAGGCCACAGTGCTGGGAGAAGAATATGTAACAAAAAATGCCTTTTTATTTCATTAATCAATGCTTGATTAGCGAAGAGAAGGAAGTGTGTCAAGTGAAAAAGAGCCGCTAATGGGGTGGAATGAATTCAGACAGTATGACGGCCTCTGTAAGACATTTCCTGTTTTATTGAGTCAGTCCTTGTTTCACGGATGTGCCCCTCAGAAGAAAGAAAAAATCGCTCCTGTGTTTGAAATCAAACGCAGCTGTGAGTGATAGAGAGTGGACTGCACACTGTGCCACACAAGACTGACGTCCTCTGACACAGAGAGGAAAGAGAAGCCATAAAAATCTCGCTCTCCAGGTTTTGGTCACATAAATATATTGAAAGCAATTATTTTTTTGTCCAAGAAACTTTTGAGTTCTCTTAGACAGGGAAATGTTTTTTGGCAGGTCTCAGAAACATTTCAAAGGGAGAAAAACATTGCCTGTAACTCAACAGGTAGATTGTCAGGAACTCCAAGGTCTTGCATTCAGCTCTTAGGGAGCAGACATGCTGATAAACCATACCTGAGTTTTACTTTAGATAAAAGCATTGGTTAAATAAAGAAAATTCGGTATGAAAGAATTGAATAATCAAAAATATTTTCTGTCCGCAGGTAAAAGACACAGGGGACTTTTGTCACTGTGTGTTGCTATAAATGCTTACTTCTGTGGCAAAATGGACTAGAGACAGACTCCTCATAATCATCCCAATCATCCAAGTAAACATCTCTTACCGTCCTTTAAGTCTGAGAACATGTTTTACCGGTTCAGTTCTGTGCAAATGTTTTAACACACGTTTGAAACAAAATGAGGATGCTTTCAAAATGACTGACCAATTACTTACTAATTAACATAACCGATCCCTAAATCTATTTATCTTTCTTCAGAAAGAATGTTTGAAAATCTATATATGATATTTCCTATTAGTGGCACACTAATGCAGAAGATACAAACTAGCTGCAGTGAACATTAATGCCGAAAGCGTTTGCCCAGCACTGTATCTACATCATTCCCTCTTCCTCACCAGTAATGGATCCATCTGCACAACACTGTTTGTATGAAAGCATGACTTCTTACATCTAGTGATTTGGCTGTCACTTTTAGCCAAATGAGGCAGGATGCAAAAAGATTAGCTGGCAATGTACGCTTCAGTCTTTTTTATTTTTACTTGCCTGGACACAATTTCAGCCTACAAAAAGACAGAGACCCAGAGCACTGCTCCAAAGTTATGTAAGACCTGTTTAGGGAAGAACCAGCCAAGGTGTGATGCTTTAAACGTTTGTAATTGCTGTAAATGGAGGATTCTTTGAAAGCACATTTTCAAGCGCAAAATTGCCATTTCAAGCAGAAATAATGGGTCTTGAAAATCGCCACCTTATTTGATGGATAAAAATATGAGATTTCTTGGAAAATGTGTCATTTTCTGGGTGATTCCAGACTTTGGAACGGTAGTATACATCATCCTGTCGTCCATTTCAATGATGGATCCTTCTCCACACTGCGGTTTGTGTGATAGCCTGACATTGACATTTAGTCTCACGTCACGTTTATCAATCGACGACTGGAGTAAAATGCAAGACAAATTGTTGATCATGTCAAAAATCATTAAAAGCAATGTCAAGACAATGTGATGGGAGAGGATGACCAGGTTTAAGCAGATCGTGAATTTATTGCCAGAGCATGGGCAGCATTTCTAGATTCTGAGTGGTCTGAGGACTGGCAGGTTTGAGGCAACAGAGCAATCCAGCCGTAAAGGAAGTCTAAAGTAAGGAAGTGAGGAAGGACATTGACCACCTCCCTCTGTCTGCCCATTTTGGTTTTAGGTGTGGTCTG
>NC_137924.1:15910478-15935478 GCF_963457725.1 Sprattus sprattus
GAAGGAGAGCGAGGGATTAGAAGGAGAGAAAGAGAGAGAGGGAGAGAAAGAGGGATAAGACGGAAAGAGAGGGATGAGAAGGAGAGAAAGAGAGAGAGGGAGGGAAAGAGAGGGAGAGAGAGAGATGGATGAGAGATGAGAAGGAGAGAGAAAAAGAGATAGGGAGGGAGGGAGAGAGATGAGAAGGAGAGAGAGGGATTAGAAGGAGAGAAAGAGAGAGAGGGAGGTAGAGAAAGAAGGATGAGAAGGAAAGAAAGAGAGAGAGGGAGGGAAAAATAGGGAGAGAGAGAGAGAGAGAGGGATGAGAAGGAAAGAAAGAGAGAGCGGGAGGGACGAGGTAGAGAGATGAGAAGGAGAGAGGGAGAGAGATGAGAAGAAGAGAAAGAGAGAGTGGGAGGGAGGGAGATGAGAAGAAGAGAGAGGGATGATAAGGAGAGAAAGAGAGAGAGGGAGGGAGAGAAAGAGGGATGAGAAGGAAAGAGAGGGATGAGAACGAGAGAAAGAAAGAGAGGGAGGAAGGGAGAAAAAGAAAGAGGGAGAAAGAGAAAAAGAGCGAGAGTCTCACTATGAGGCTGCCTGCTCTGCACTGCAGTGTGATGGTGGTGTAGAGTACACACACAAACTTAAGATGCATGCACACACACACGCATACACACATACACACATACACACACACAAACATGCACACACAAACATATACATACATTTAGACATTTACACGTGAAAATGCACACAAACACACACAAACACACACATAGAAACACATCAGTTCACACACATGCACGCATGCAAACCCACACACACCTGCATACATACTAACTAAAGCATCCAAGCAACATCTAACATGTGCACATGCACACACACACACACACACACACAGGGATGTCGAAGCAGAGAATTATTTGGTGTGAATTTTTTTTCAGCAGTGATTCAAACAGATCAACCAGATCACGGCTGTTAAAACAACAGGAGTGACATATGAACATCTCCGTGATGGCTGACCACCAGCTGTATTCAGTTTGATTCATATAGTGCCAAAAACAATTGAAACGGTCTCAAAGCGCTTTACAGAGCCCAGAGTCTGAACCCCCTACAGCAAGCACTAAGGCGACGGGGGATTGTAATAATTTATAATCTTAGGGGGTTTGGCGCGCCTGGGCTTGTAATAATCTTTAATCTTGATTTTAATTTATTTGCTGGTTCCTGTCTTCAACGGAGCCAGACTCCCCCAGTCACTCATCTATTTTACACGCAGGTTTGCCTGTAGTCAAACCATAAGGAATGTTAAATAATGTTAAATTCGTAACTCAGTGGATTGTTGATATGAACGTATCATGTACACCTTGCATCGAGGAGCTCTTCATTGGTATTATTCACCAACAAACCACCAATTTCAGCTGTGACTCTCACATTAACAGACAGACAGAGGCTGTTGGTGTTTCATGAAGAACACTGATGCATTTGAGTAATGTTAGCTGATTGAGGCTTCATGTAAAACGCTCCTGCTTCTGTTGTGACTATATGGCGACCACAGCCACGGACCTGGGCCTCATCTGGCACGGACCTGGGCCTCATCTGGCATGGTAGTGGGCCAGACGCATCCAGGACCCCACTGCATGCTGGGATGGCTTCATCTGGTGGCGACATCTTGGAGCCAAGCAAGAGGCAGTGCCGGCGAAAGCCTGTTGGCACCCGCCCCGCACCATGCCACACCAAGCCAGGCAGGAGGCAGAGAGAGAGAGAGAGAGAGAGAGAGAGAGAGAGAGAGTGAGTGACTGAGTGAAGTGTTCATTTGCCAAGCTCTTATGAAGAGGCGATGCCCACACACGCTGCCCACGACGGGTCAAGAGCTGTCATCTCTCAGGCTCTCTGTCTTCTCTTCTCTCTCTCCCTCTCTCATCCCTTTTTCCCACTCTATGCTTCCGTCCATCTACAGTACTTTGCATTCCCCCGCCTGTTTATTTCCCTCCCTTCTCCCCCTTTCTATCCTTCGCTCTCCATTTCTCTCTGTCCATCCCCATCTCTGCCCCTCGCCTCCTCCTCTGCGCTCTCTTGTTCTTTGTCGCTTACGGTCTGATTAATTTACTGCCACTGCCAGGGAGAAGTCACAGCTTCTCTGCGCAGGCAGCCCCTCGTGAAGAGCTGAGTGTGTGGGCTCAGGAGAGTTGTCTCGGAGGTCTGGCCGAGGGGTTTCAGCAGGGCTAACACATTAGGGCACATCTCTTTGTGTGTGTGTGTGACACACGCATACACAGTTTCTCTCTTTATCTAATACACACACACACGCCCAAACACACACACACACACACACACACACACACACACACACACATACACTCCCTCGCTCCCTCTCTTGCGTGTGCACACACACACACACACTCACACACATACACCTTTTTTATCACTCACACATTTGCGCTAATGTGCTGGTGCTCTTTCATTAGTCATGTCCTCTCAGGCCTTTTCTCTCTGTACTGTGGGGGAGTCGCGCCATAATCCTCGACAGTCATCGTCTCCAATTTTTTTTTTGGAGGGGGGGGGGTGGCTCGAAACCATGCTGTGGGCGTTGAATGGCGCTGTCGGCAAACCAACACTGACGACCGACAGGCGCCCAAAGATTGAGAAATATGTTTGGCACTGGGCAACACACTTAGCTGATGTCACAAAAAACCTGTCACGCCAATCGTGTCCTTCTGGTCCATGGTCCATGGGTCAAGCCAGGCAAAGTCTCTGAGGTCAGCTTGATCTTTTGTTTTCTTTTGTTTCCTTCTCTTTTTTTGTGGTCTTTTTGGAGGGTTCTGCGTCTGACGAAAAAGAGTGAGTTTAGGAGATGATTGTTTTTCTGCATGCGATGCTTTCATTGTGGTCATTTGTGCTTCGGCGTGGCTGGCATTTCACTTGTTTTTTTTCCCACTTGCTGCGGTCTCTTGCTGAGGTCAATGCCATTCGACATCCCGACCAGTTTACGAGCTCATTATGTCACTTGCACTTGTGAAACAATATCGATGTCAGCTGAGCTGTTGTCAAAAAAAAGAAAAGAAACACACACTCCCTTCACAGACAAATTCCACTGTGTATTCAAAACCCAAAGGGTTGCTAGGCAACCTGGTTACCTTAGTGCCTTTGTAGTAACACTTTAACTTAGAGGTCACCACTCTCAGGGCGGCAACAGTTTCCTTGTAAACTAGAAACTCCTTTGTTCTCGTTAGATTTTTTCACTGGCGGTGGATTAATTCAAGATTAGGCAGCGATAAACCACATTGCGATACGTGGTGACCGTCTGTATGACTCACGCAGCTCCATTACGTGAATCTGAAACTATTTAGCCACATACTTTGGATATTTATCCCCCCCCTGAATGTGGGAATGGCTCTTATCTTGTGCTGCACCTGAGCACGAACCCCAAAATCATGTCTGGTGCTTGTGGCCTGCGGGCTGACGGCCTGGACTCGGTACCTGGTGACTCAGTGACGGACTTGGACTCGGAACCTGGTGACTCAGTGACGGACTTGGACTCCGGGTCGGAGAAGCTGGGCGGAGCTCACACAGAGCTCACGCACAGGTCAGCTCTCAGGCGACACGTGTAGAGATTGCGTGGGCTGCCCCGGTCAATATTCAGATTCCTTTGTTGTAACCATTTTACCTTTATAGGGGGCAGAGATAGGACTTCAAAGCCAGAGCGGCGGCACTGATAACTGGCAGCTCAGGCCGCTGGAGAAGTGGTGTGTGTGTGTGTGTGTGTGTGTGTGTCTGTGTGTGTAGCAGGGGGGCATTATCGGGCGTTGCTCTTTCCTGCGTGCCCTTTGATACAGTTTGATTGGATGCTGATGAAAGGCCAAGTGGCCAAATGGTTTTCCTTTTCTTTGAGTAAACAGTAGCTCTCTCTGCTGATGTTTCCGGGCCGACAGCAACAGCGTTCTCCTAATAAGATCAATTCCGTTTTAGACGCCACCCTCAGATTAGGCAAACTGCCCCCTGTTCCCATAGATGCATGTTGTACTGAACATGGACCACAGCCCCATTACCGCACATTAACTCATATAACACACACACACACACACACACAGACACACACCTGCACCCACATACACCCAGACACATACACATACAAACCCATATCTACACACACCCATATACTCACATACACACAATCCCCCCATACACAGAGATACACAAACACACGCACAAACACACGGTTTTGACTATTTTGTTTCAGGTTTGTTTGTCAGCCGCCTGTCTTTCCTCCCCATTTTGTTTTTAAAGTGCTCAGATATTTGCACCACAGAATGTGTAACAAATCTTTCCAATAGCAACAGGTCTTTAGTGGAACGGCACAAAGACCTTGAAAACAGCCGGCTTCAGATCGGACCGGGCCCAAATTCCTCCCTCCCTCCCTACCTCCTTCCTCCCTCCCTCCCAGATTTAGTCAGTGCTCGGGTGAGTTGTTTTGACACCCAAATCTAGAGCGCTATCGTATCCGCATAGCACAGATAAACAGCCAACAAAACCATTGGTGCTGATAATAATCTTAATTGAGATAACAGGAGCTATTTGCCAATTACGCAGACAATTGAGGCGGTTGTTGTGCAAAGAGGCAAGCGGGGGTGGACCGGGAGAGTGCTGTGGTAAAGGTAAATCCACATCCTTGTTGGAGCGCGGAGCAAAGAGTAGGTATTCAAGGGGGGGTTTACCCCAGGCCATTTTTCTCGTCCCTACAATCAGTGATGTGATCAAAGTCCCGCACTGGTTCTCTCTCTCTCTCTCTCTCTATCTCTCCCTCTCTCTCTCTCTTTCTTTCTCTTTCTCTCTCTCTCCCTTTCTTTCAGGGTACGGGAAGAGTGTGATGTGGATGGGTAATGTGCTATGAGGCCTTATCTAATCTATTACTGATTTACATATTTACCTGCTCAAATTAGGTCAGGATCCTTCCGTCCGGATAACAATACCTTTAAAGGTAAAGAATTCCACCTGGTTAACTCATGGAACTGTGAAACCTTTGATGGGCAGATTGTAGATGGGCATTGGGCAATCCTACTAGCACTGAACAAGACAATTTATGACTTGTGATGCTGTCACAGATGCTGCCACCCACAAAATGAATGACTGGATGAATAACTTGCATTAATACATGCACAAAATTACCTGCAATGCCATGGCAACAGGAAGGGGTATGAAGCTAAATTTAAAGTAACATTATGCATTTACATGTTTTTGTAGCTAACTAGTTTCTATGACCTGGTCGTGTGAAGAAGCCATCAACAAACTAGTTTGTTGACACTAGTTGCTCAGGCAGTTCACCATAAAGCGCTAGTGTCCGATTAGCAATGAAGTGATGATGCTAAATATATATTTCTGAAGTTTAGCAAGCTAGCTGTTATCAGTGGCAACGGTGCCTTTGTTGGTGTTTGCAATAAATACATTTTAAAAATGAATGGAAATGTGAGAGGAAAGACTAAGAGTGTGGGTGTGTGTGTGTGTGTGTGTGTGTGTGTGTGTGTGTGTGTGTGTGTGTGTGTGTGTGTGTGTGTGTGTGTTGTGTGCTCTGCTTGGGGCTAGGGCAAACAGGTCAGGCCATGTATAATAAAGATGGTATGGTTGCATCTCTGTGGCACAGAAGGTGATACTCAGAGTAGTCTACATCCCCCCAGCATACCTCCTTGAGTGCCTGAGCCTACCTGTCTGTTTGTCTGCCTGCCTGTCTGTCTGCCTGCCTGTCTGTCACACTCACACGCACACGCACACTCACACTCACACTTACACTCTCTCCCTGTGCAGTTCGCCAGCTGACAGGCCCCAGTGCTGACGTCGTCCCCACGGCTGCTCGCCGGGAGGTCTGCTTACACATCGGTGGGCGCACGTCCACACGTGTTCTACCAACATGGCACAGCTTGTTTGTGCGCACGTTCACAGAAAGAGACACACCGATATACACACACACACACACACCACCAAAACCCCACTCGCTCTTTAGAACTCAGACAAACACCCAAACCATGTAGAGCATAGGGCAGTGCGTGACAAATTCACCCAAATTGAAAGTGACCTGTGGCGACTACACAACACACAGTGGTAAAAATACACTGCATTGAACATGCGGTCTGCATTTAATGTTCTGCGTTGCCGATGTTAGCGTCACGGAGACCTCGGATAAACAAAGCGGGAGTGTAAGATCAGAGGACGGCGATGTCCCTCTCGCAGCGGTCAGTGTGTGAGTCAGTCGGTGGCCAGCCGGCGGTCAGCTACTGTGACTGACCGCCGCCACGTTGTTCCGACAGCTCTGAGGTCACTTCCTCCTCCTCCTCCTCCCTGACTGCCATGTTGTTTGGCCTGCTCGTTTGGTGTCTGACCTGGAGTTTGGCAGAGAGAAAGAGAGAGAGAGAGAGCGAGAGAGAGAAAGAGAAAGAGAGAGAGTGTGTGAGAGAGAGAGAGATGCGCATTGCTGGCTTTACGAGAGCACAGCGTTACTCAGCAGATCCCAGCAGCTGATAGCCACTCACTCAAGCCATGCCCCATATGTGTGTGTGTGTGTGTGTCTGTGTGTGTGTGTGTGTGTGTGTGTGTGTGTGTGTGTGTGTGTGTGTGTGTGTTTGCTCATAGCTGTTGACTTTGGAGCACAGTGATGGTGCTCTGTGGTCTGATAGTCAGGATAGTGAGTGGGTGGTGAGGAGAGTGTGTGTGTATATGTGAAACCCCTCGAGTTGTGTGTATGTGTGCATATGTGCCTGTGTGTGCATGGTACATGTTTCTGTATGTACTGGGTAAACACACACATCTGTTTGTAGGCAGTTTTTCTCAGGTTTGGACATATGTGCGGGCTTATGTGTGTATGTAATTGCTAACCCATGACAGTGGATTCTGTATTCACACTGACCTAAAATGCTCCCCACGCCATGCTTAGCCCGTCTTTAGCCTCTCTGGGGGTCGTCCCAGTGCCCTTGGGGCCAGTGGCAGCAGCGCCCGCTTGCACGTCACTCTCCCCCCCGCTGTCGTCATCCCTCAGCCTGCTGACTCACTGTGTCCACAGCACACTATGTCACAAACCACCGAAGGACTCTCGCTTTTTTTCTTGACTCATTTCACTGTTTTGGTTTCTGTCCCTGACCCCTCTGTTGTAAGGGCTAATTTGAAACATTTTAAAGCCGTCTTTTGGAGCCCGCGATGTCTAACCGAGTTTAAACCAGGAAATATTTGATTTATTGCAAAGACATAAATCCTTTACTTATGAAAAATATTTGGACTGTTACTGCAATGCATCCTAATGACAGATTACAAGGCCTGGTGGTTAAACAAATCCATATGAATTAAAGGGCTTTTGTAGTAACACTGCGATGTGGTCAATTACATTATGAACTAAATCCAGTTTATATAGCTCAGATCCAACAGCATTAAGTCAGGAAATTAAAAGGGGGAGCAACAGATCTGGATTTATTGTGGTAATTTGACCCAAAAAATACATCTGGCTTGCACTATGTATTTTTATTGGATTATAAAATGCAGTGTAGGTATTTAAATACTGTACAGGTATAGTTTTATATCAGGTGATGATGAAATGATACAGCTCTCTGCAATTATCATAAGAACAAAGCTTTTGTGTTTGACTAATACCAGTTGTGTACAACCTGATGATAACAACAACACCAATACAGATGATGATGATAATAATAATATCATTGTTGTTCTTCTCATAAAATAGTCTGGCTAATATATTCATAAGGTTTACTTCTAAGTCCTAAAACTGTGATTCTTTATGATTGTATTCCTGTATTTCACCTTTGCACTGTGATCTTATCACAGTAATAGTTCTCACTATCACAGTCAAAATGTTGGACATGTGATGCCATATATTATATACTGTATATATATATATATATATATATATATATATATATATATATATATATATATATATGTGTGTGCGTTTTTCAACTACTGAAAAGGTAGCAGGAAACTCGACAAACAAACAAACAAACAATGCCCTCAATACCCCAATCCCTAGCAAGCAGGGACAGCAAGTAGCTTATCACAAACCATCGCTTAGAAGAGAGAGAAAATACTGGCAATTTGCATACAAAAAGGCACATTGTTGTAGAACAGCTGGATATACATATGCCTGTGGAAATTAATTAGGTACATATAGAATGCACTTATGACTAAAGGCAACATGCTTTTTTTTGTATTCATAGATGAATAAATTAGGAATTAATTGGTCTCGTGAAGTAATTCTACCAGAGAGATGACAGAAATGAATTTACTCGACTGCAGTTATATCCAAAAATAAAATAAAACACTCAAAGAGGATGTTTTTGGGTATACTACATAATGAGATGATGGAAAAGATACATGAGTTGAGGATAATGAAAAGAGGACCTAAAGTCATACAGTGTCTGATAAAATAGTACCAGACGACTGGGGATAAATTGGCGCGGTTAAGCAGCTCTGGTTGCAAGACTCTGAAAAGAACTGAAATGAATTGAAGACATGATTGTGAAAGCAGTGAAGGTTGTCACTGAAAAGACCCTTTAATTGGCAAAGCATGAGATTCTTGGGTTAAGAAAAGGCCCAAAACTGGAAAACGGTAAACTACAGGTGACTACAGGGTAAAGACCCAGAGTGGAGATGTTGAGGTAAACTACAGGTGACTACAGGGTAAAGACCCGAGGTGGAGATCTTGCGGTAAACTAAGTGTAAAGAACATCTGCACATACTGCACTGAAAGCGAAAAAGAAAAAAACAACAGACAAACAAAACAAACAAAACATCAGACTGCATCAAAAACAGTATTTGGTTAAGAATAATAAAGGACATTGCCCACTTTTTATTGTTATGGTGAGACTTCCACAAAATGGCTGATATACTGTATATCCTTCCCTGTGAGAGACGAGTCCCCACACGCAGTCTGGTCTGACCTGGACTTCTCACTGTGGAATGTGCAGAATCTAGTTTCCTGCATGCTACATTTAGCAGAACATGTTTTCATTTTTGTCACCAGAGAGTTGCCGTCCAATTTAATGAATGGGACGTTAAGAAAAAGAATGAAGAAAAACAAAAATGAAAAAGAATAAGTGCAGTGTTCACAGTCAAATTCCTGCTCATTCACAACATAGATAAAACAGAATCATTCAAGTGGAGATTTTGCTTTCTTTCCCATTTGAACAAGTTGATCTGTTCATTAAAGGCAGTCTTCCACTTTCATGAACTAAGATGTGTCAGTGCTACAGTTTGGTTGTTTTAAGTTGTGCTGTCTGTGATTCATACAAACATTCTTGTCTCTGGAGGGCGAATACTTTGGTTCTTATTGTTTTTGTTTTGTTTTGACTGCAACTGAATCAGATGGGGGGAAATCATTTTGATGTGAACAAAAGGGTAAAGCCCATTTTAAATGCCACTGTGCAATTTCAACGCTGTTGGATTTATATGACATACAACTAGTCATGTTATGTTTTGCGTGTGGTGTTTTGTTTGTTTTTGACACTGGTAAAGTTCCTCACCTCGGCATTGTATGGAATCTGCACAGGCGAAGCACAAAATACTCTTCATCAATGATAAATACAGTACGCATTGCATGGAATCTGCACAGGCGAACCACAAAGTACTCTTCATCAATGATGAATACAGTTAGCACTCTCCTGATACTAGTCAACAAATATTTACTGTGACAGGCAAGTTGCTCGCTGAGAGGACTTGCGTAGTTGTTCTCAGAGTGGAGTTAGTTCAAATGGAGTTGCTAAGCGCTTCAAGCGACTCTAAGTGACCCCTCAGTCGCTGGACAAAACTGACCGTTGAGTTGAGTTTGTTATCTCCCTCGCTGGACGCAGAGTGAGTGTGTGTTTGTGTGATTGTGTGTGTGTGTGTGTGTGTGTGTGTGTGTGCGTGCGTGCGTGCATGCGTGTGTTTGTGTGTGTGTGTGTGCGTGTGTGTGTGTGTGTGTGTGTGTGTGTGCGGGTGTGTGTGTATGACAGTAATGACAAGGCTTTCACTCTCCCTGTGACTCATGCAGTGTGTATGCGCCTATCACTCAAGCCCTGGCTTCTGGCCCATCTGAAAAGAATGGGAAGAATCCTTGCGAGAGGGTGGAGAAAAAAAGAAATTGAGAGAAGAAAGAGAGAGAGAGAAGAAAAGAAAGTCAAGGTCCACAGCGCTTTGAGCGTAGTGTGCTGTGAGTAGAGCGGGTGTGATTTTCCCTCAGCTGAAGGCACCTTCACCTCCTTCTTCCCACCTTACTCGCCTTGTGTACCAACCCCCCCCCCCCCACACACACACACACACATATCCACCCACACACACAAACACACATACACACACACACACACACATACACACAAACACACACATACACATACACACATACACACACACACCACCAGCACCACCACACATCTTCATCACGGTCTTCATCCACCTCCTCAACAACAAAACAATAAATAAATAAATAAAATCAAGAAATGGACCATGGCCATCAGGGAGAATGCAAGAGAGAGAGAGAGAGAGAAAGATAGCGCGAAAGAGAAAGACAGAGAGAGAGAGAGAGAGAGAGAAGGAAAGAGCGAGAGAGAGAGAGAGAGGAGAGAGAAAACAATTAGTCATCGATTTCAAAAGAGTGCGCACAATGAAACATTTCCCCTTAGGTAAACCTGCTGAATGCAAACAAGAATTACTGCCACGCTCAAGCTGTGAATAAGGCTCAAAAAATGTAGCTCTTCCCACTCAGATATCGCTCTGAGTGACACACATAGACGCGGCGCTGCCACAGTCCACCGCTGCCTCAGCCTGTGCATACTGGGGCTGCAGACGCTGCCAAGAGCTGTAAACTGGAACACTCACACACACAACATCATTTACGCCTATGGAATGTGTGTGTTTTGCTTTTGATCAGTGCATGCGTTTTGAGTGCATTATGTGGTATGTGAGGAAGCCACTTGTTCAGTTCAGTTTACCCTCTTTCTCCTCTCTTGTGTTTCTGTTTGTTTATGTTCCGGTCTTGAGGAGACTTTGTGGCATGTTCATTCATATGCTGCGCGCTTTAAACCACAATTTGTTTAGTGTGTGTTGTTTTTATGGGTGGGAAAGCTTGCTTTGTTCTCTCTCTCTCTCTCTCTCTACACACACACACAGACACACACAAAGACACACAAAGACACACACACACTCACACACACACACACACACACACACACACACACACACACACACACACACACACACACACAAACTCTCACCATCTGTCTTTTCTGTAGCCAGGCAGAATTGAAAATGATTTTTTCTTTTTCATATTGTTCCACACACTAAACGTTCTCCCCTCTTTCTTTCTCAGAACTATTTTCTTTAGAAAAGGCCATATGTACAACTTGACTGACATGGCTGCCTTTGTCAAAGGGAGGCTTTTTGCAGTGGATGGGTTTTTGTGCTGGGGACTGTGTTTCTCTGGGCAGAGTGGCCTTGGTCTAAGAGTGGTCCGCAGTATAGTGGATAAGCAAGCAGCCATCTCAGGGACGAACCATCTCTGCCATTCATCAGTTCTCCTCTCCTGCCTCTCTGCTGTTACCCTGGCAACAACGACTGTCTCCGGGATGCTTTTCTCCACCACACTGAGAACCGCATTTGCCTAGGACTACTGAATTATGGGTAAAACTGGAAAAGCGTGGCTGTAGAGAGTGAGAAAGGCAGAACAAAAACAGAAGAAAATTGCAAAACCCAGAGAGAGAGAGAGAAAGAGAAGAGGGAGGAAGAGAAGTGAAGAGAGGAAAGAGAGAGAGAATTTCCCAATCCCACATGCCACGTAAAATGTGCTAACCAAACAGAAGCAAAAGGTAAAGCCTCAGAAAGCTTTGATCTTTTCTCATCTCAGAGAGTAGGCCATCAAAGACTGGAAACTACAGCAGAAAGTACAGAATTAGTTTTTCTTATAAAATCCTCCAGGCTGCCCTATAGGTAGCTCTAGTTGATGACAAAAAGCCACTGGCCTCAACAAGGAATGATCTGCAACGTTATGGAGTCCAAACTCCAACTGGAGTGTCACTTATGAATTTCATCCAGATCACTGAGGTATAGTTGCTCCTCAACTGCCTTTAATGAACAGATCAACTTGTTCATCTGTAATGTTACGACATTACTGGACATGGGCTTTGGCAGGCTTGGACTTTATAGCAGCTATGGCCCCAAGGACAAACACAAAAAAAAAAACATTTTTTTTTCTCGCTTTGGTGAAGTGTGACAACAGTTGAGGCAGTGAGTTTCCAGGAAAGAGAGATTTTGCAGTGCTGTCCCTTCACCCACGGACAGGAGATGAGAAACGGCCTGCTCCACTGATTAACAGCCCCACTGCGGCAGTGCTAGGATGGCCACAAACACACACACACACGTAGACACACACACACACACACACACACACACACACACACACACACACACTCAAACAGAGGGAAACACACATGATCACACTAACCCAACACACACACAACACAGAGAAACACACGTACACGCACACACACACACACACACACACACACACACACACACACACACACACACACACACACACACACACACACACACACACACACACACACACACACACACACACACACACACACACACACATACATACACAGACAAACAGCTGATAAACAGTGCTGTACCACACAGATAACCTTTAGAATGCATATCTCATTGATAAGAGGTCTGACCCCACTCTTTGAATGCTTACAAGACACCTTCATTTGCCTGTATCCTACACCAAAAGCCTCAGCATTGTGCAAACATCCCTGAACATTCGAATAAAAGGATACATTTATCAACAATGATTCTACAATTCTGATGGACCCAGATGTGACAGTATCTGCGTCTCTGACCTAGAACCCGGGCTGGAGATTACTGTCTTATTTTGAATGCTTTGATGTTTGTGTCGATGTGTTATATCCATATGCCTTCTTACCTTAGTTGAAATGTCTGCTATTGAGTCATTTCCATTTCCATTTAGTTTGTTACAGGAACTGACAAAAGCGTGATGATGTGTAGTACTTACAAATTAGGTTATAGACGATAAAATGGGTCAGTGAAACAGATGTTTCCCCCTGAGCACAGAGGAGCCAGCACCTGTCCTAAGTGATTAGACAGCGGAATAAATTAAGGACAGGGTTTGTTTGGTTTGGTTTATTAGGCAACACAACAGATGATAAATCGAGCAGAGAGTCATCAGTGGATACACAGAGGCTTAGGATGTTGCAAGAAAAATCTGGGCACCCTAAAAAATCTTAGATAAAATCAAAGATCAACACTGACAGGGATGTTCTTGTGCTGTGCCGAGCCCCTGAATCTTCCATCCTCCCTTCCCCAAATCCGTGTGACACCTTAGCCCAGTGGTAATTGGTGGTCTAGGACATTATTTTGACCTTGCGAAAAGAGTTCACATTCACAATAAATATGTGTCCAGGGTTGAATAAACCATTAAATCATCTGTGTTGATGTGAATGGAGTGAACTGCAGTCCCACTGAATATCCTATTGTCATTCAGAAGGCATGACTAAAGTGAGGGTCATGTTTGCAACAGCAGGATGCTGTCTATTGTTGATAGAGCAGAGAGGCCCAGGTACCAGTGTCTGTGGTACACCTGTCCTGCCCTGCTGGGTTATGGTCACTATGGCTGTTCCCAATTCCCTTCAGGATGTGTTTGAAGGATGCAACCCATGGCTTGAGCTGTTGGGACAGTACATCTGCTTTAAGTCTCAAACAGTCACAGCAAAGGCAGATATTTTTGGCTGACTGAGAGCGAGAGACAAAGATTCCAATGGCTGTTTGAGACGTAACTGATAATTGCATTTTGAATGTTTGGTTAGAGAACAATGTTGTTTTAAACATACTTGGAGAAGTTGAGATGGCTGAAAGATTTGAGCTTTTATCCACTTTTGTCATCTATGGTATTTGAAGCCGAGCAGCTTTACAATTATGGTGATTACGCCCAGTGTTTTCTTTAATGTTGACCCTTTTCAGCATTCTGTGGTTGAAAAAAATGTTTGACATTTTCATCTTGACAACCATTCAATAGTGTGTGAGTGTGTGAGTGTGTGTGTGTGTGAGTGTGTGTGTGTGTGTGTGTGTGTGTGTGTGTGTGTGTGTGTGTGTGTGTGTGTGTGTGTGTGTGTGTGTGTGTGTGTGTGTGTGTGTGTGTGTGTGTGTGTGTGTCTGTTTCTGTATGTTTTACCAAAGGGCAAAAACTGTGGCTTTGCCTGAAGGATTGACACAGCGAGTTACGTGTAGCGCGCCTAGACACTATCCTTGACACTATGCACCTCAGACCGCAAAAGAGTGGGTGGGGTGGCCTTATTTAATGTTAATGCAGCCAAGAGCAGTTAGATTAGCAAAGAGGAAGAGAGAAGGAGAGAAAGAGAGAGCTAGGCATTAGCTCATCACTTCCCTAAATGTCAGAACAATTACTGCCGTGACTCACCTCCCAACCAGGTGCTCTTTGCTTCCACATGCTTTCCTCTTAACAGCGAGGAATCTGTGCTATGCAAACCGCTAGCGCAGGGGCAAGCCTCAGTCAACGCGCCGCTCCAAAGGAGCAGGACCTCCACCACCCGCCCACTGCGCCGCCTCTCTTCTCTTGCCTCAACTCATCCCCCCTCTGCTCCCCTACCTTACCAGCTCCCTGTAACTCACCCCCCCTCTTCCCCCCTACCTTACCAGCTCCCGGTAACTCACCCCCCCTCTCTGCCCCCCTACCTTACCAGCTCCCGGTAACTCACCCCCCCTCTTCCCCCCTACCTTACCAGCTCCCGGTAACTCACCCCCCCTCTCTGCCCCCCTACCTTACCAGCTCCCGGTAACTCACCCCCCCTCTTCCCCCCTACCTTACCAGCTCCCTGTAACTCACCCCTCTCTTCCCCCCTACCTTACCAGCTCCCTGTAACTCACCCCCCCTCTTCCCCCCTACCTTACCAGCTCCCGGTAACTCACCGCCCCTCTCTGCCCCCCTACCTTACCAGCTCCCGGTAACTCACCCCCCCTCTTCCCCCCTACCTTACCAGCTCCCTGTAACTCACCCCTCTCTTCCCCCCTACCTTACCAGCTCCCGGTAACTCCACAAATCAGAGCCCCTCTGCCAGCCTTGCATGCTGTGGGGAGGAACAGAGTTTCGAGGTTCAGGGCACAGGGAAAAAACAGTCTTTGATGTGTGATGTGATTTTTTTTTATAAAGGTTTTGTATTTTTTTTTGTATCTTTACTTGTTTTCTCTACTTCTTCTCTTCTTCTTCTTCTTCTTCTTCTTCTTCTTTTTCTTAGCCCTCTCTGCCACCCCCAGCACCCTCTCTCTGGCTCCTTACTGTAAATCCAAGTGTCCCCTTTAGCCACACAAAGCTCCTCATCCACACTGGAATGCAATAAGACAGACAGGGAAAGGGAGAAATAGACAGAAGAGAGAGAGAAAGGGAGAGAGAGAGAAGGGAGTGTGAGAGAGAAGGGAGGATACCCAAGGAGATGAAGAGAGAGATAAGAGAGAAGGAAGGTGAGACCGATAGAAAAGGAGACATAAAGGAAGGAGAGAGAAAGCACGATGAGAAGATAGACACAGAGAGCAAAAGAGAGACAGATAAAAAAAAGTAAAAATATCTGCAGTGGGGTTTGGTTTGTAAAAGGTGCCCCCCCCTCCCATTTCCAGTCTCAGATTACTCAGGTGAACATGTGCTGCAGATTTGGGCTGTTATTGACAACCAAGCTCTGACGAAGGTGGGGGTGTTTTACACAGAGCCCTTCTGCACCACTTCTACCCCACCCCTCCACACCCACGTCTTTCCCCTCCATGGCTCTTTCCTGAATACCACCCACCCTTCCCAGCCCTACCTGTACCCTCACCCTGACCCCTACTACTGCCCCCACCTTGCATTTCAGCGGCACCTGCCCTCCTACAGGGGGAACTGTGCTGAGTCTTCTGGTGGAGCAGTGTACAGTGTGCAGTGTGCAGTGCGCAGTGTGCAGTGTGCAGTGTGCAGTGTTCAGTGTGCAGTGTGCTGTGTGCAGTGTGCAGTGTGCAGTGTGCTGTGTGCAGTGTGCAGTGTGCAGTGTGCAGTGTGCAGTGTGCTGTGTGCAGTGTGCAGTGTGCAGAGTTCAGTGTGCAGTGTGCAGTGTTCAGTACGCTGTGTGCAGTGTGCAGTGTGCAGTGTGCAGTGTTCAATGTGCAGTGTTCAGTGTGCAGTGTGCAGTGTGCAGTGTTCAGATTGCAGTGTTACAGTATTTCTCTGTTCCTAAAACACATTTTTTCAAAGCATGCCTCGGTTTCTCTTAGCTCTAAACACAAATCTCAAAACCACTCACACAAAATGCAAAACCCTTTATATCTCTTGCAAAATGACACTTTGGTTTCAAAACACTATTATATCACCTCAAAAGGGCATTTTGTTTTCAAACAACAAACACAGACCATTATTTGAGTAGACATTCTAAGCATTGATTGAACACTGATGTGCTCAATGGAAAACACTACTATGAAATGGGAAAACACTAGTATGAAGGCCTTATCAGGAGTATTATGCCTTTTCATCTCCAGTGTTACTGTACACTTTCTCCTGTTGTAAAATATTGTAACTGTATAATGTTTTAACTCAAAAATGAAAGAAAAATGTAAAATAATAAAAGGCCAAAAAAACTAGACTGCATCCTGTTCTTGCTCAAGACAACATCGACAATTGTTGTGTTGTGAAACATCTGAAAATACAGTTTGATTTGAACATTTGATTGGATTACAATACAGTACAGTAATGTTTCTGTGCTGATAGGACGTAATCAGTTGTGGAAACGTATATGACTTACTTGCACATAGTCATATCATACTGTAATTGTTTGACTCTATCAGAGTTTCTGTCAAAAGGCACCCTGTACACCTGCTTCATTCTCGAGATGTTCTGCCTTAGAACATGGTCCACTGTGGCTAGGCTCTTTGTATTGATGTTTAGGAATATGTCTTGGTCATCAATGGTTGCACATCAATGGTTGTATTTGTTTACGTATACTGTAATTTTACAAATACAGTACAATGTAAAATATTCTACAGTAAAATACAAGAATACTATGCTCCTGATACAGTAAGGCATTCAAACTAGTGTTTTACTGTCATAGTAGTGTTTCTTACCCATTCTCTCTTCTGAATGTCCGGAGAATCGGTGCAACTGAGAAGCGGCTTATGTTTGGTTGAACCCTCTGGCCAGCCTTGCCAGCCTCCTGCATGGTCAAACCCATGTTGACCACATGGTTGAACACATTGGCCTGAATCTCATCAGAGATACAGTAATGGCTCTCCGTCTTGCTCTTCCTCTTCATCATTTTCCTCCTCCTCCTCCTCTTACTCTCACTCCTCTGCCCCTCTGATCACCACTCACTTCAATGTTGCCATAAATTGTTCTCCAAACTAGGAGCTAAAGTTTTGATTTCAAATTGCACAACAGCTTTGGAAATGGAAGTTTTGTCATTTGATTAGCAGTGTTTTCTGTTTGAACACAATGAGGTTTTGGCATTGATGAAGCATGCAAAGTAGAGAGGACAGTGCTTAGTGTTTTGAAGAAAATGTGGTTAACAATTGAAAACTGTGTCTAAAGCAGAGAATTGTGTGTTGTGGTTTGAAGAAAGTGCGGTTCACAATTGAAATCTGTGTTTAAAGCAGAGAATTGTGCTTAAAGTTTAGCAGAATTGGTTTAGGGAGTTGGAACTTGGGTTTAGTGTTCAGAGAAACAGAGGCATGTTTTGAAAAAATGTGTTTTAGGAACAGAGAAATACTGTAAGTGCGCAGTGCGCTGTGTGCAGTGTTCGGTTTTCAGTGTGCTGGGTTCAGTGTGCTGTGTTCAGTGTGCTGTGTGCAGTGTGCTGTGTGCAGTGTGCTGTGTGCTGTGTGCTGTGTGCAGTGTGATGTGTGATGTGCGCTGTGCGGTGTGCGCTGTGTGCTGTGTGCTGTGAGTAATGTGGAGACATGTGCTGTGTCTGTGCTGTGCTGTGCTGTGCTGTGTGATGTGTGCTGTATGCTGTGTGCTGTGTGCTGTGTGATGTGTGCTGTGTGCTGTGTGATGTGTGCTGTGTGCTGTGTGCTGTGTGCTGTGTGCTGTGTGCTGTGTGCTGTGTGCTGTGTGCTGTGTGATGTGTGCTGTGTGCTGTGTGATGTGTGCTGTGTGATGTGTGCTGTGTGCTGTGCGCTGTGTGCTGTGTGCTGGGGTGCTGTGAGTAGTGTGGAGACATGTTTTGGTTGATATGCAGGCGAAAAGTTTCTGTCAGCACTCTGCCGGGCTTTCAAACTCCTCCAAGATGAATGAGGAAGAGAGAATCTCCATGAAGGAAAAGCTAAGGTTACCCAAGTGGTGTGTGCGAGCGTGTGTGTGTGTGTGTGTGTGTGTGTGTGTGTGTGTGTGTGTGTGTGTGTGTGTGTGTGTGTGTGTGTGTGTCTGTGTGTGTGTGTGTGTGTGTCTGTGTGTGTGTGTGTGTGTGTGTGTGTGTGTGTGTGTGTGTGTGTGTGTGTGTGTGTGTGTGTGTGTGTGTGTGTGTGTGTGTGTGTGTGTGTGTGTGTTTGTGTGTGTGTCTGTGTGTGTGTCTGTGTGTGTGTGTGTGTGTGTGTGTGTGTGTGTGTGTGTGTGTGTGCACGTGCTGGGGGCACAGAACAGGCAGCGAGAAGGGCCAGACAAACCTCATCCAAGTGGGTCAACAGTCTTTCTCCACATTTTTACAGAGATTGACTTTTGAACTGAAATTCCTCAGATCCCTTTCTCCCCCTCTGTCCTCACTCACTCTTTCTTCCATTTGCAAATCATGGTCTCTAACCCATGATCTAATTCCTGACACGTGTTACGGTGCCATCATGTGAGAGCGAGAGATCTCTCAGCAGTCATTTGGATGCATCAGCAGGTGACAGGATGATGTACGCCATGACATAGCTTCCCCCTGCATGGCGGACCCCTGTGACAAAGGTTCCCCATTAGCGAGGGTACATGCTGGTGAGGGAGTGGGGGACCACACCACAGGGGGATGTCCTGTCAGTAGCTAATTTACGACCTGCTGAAGGCCCTAGCATAAAGCCCACTGTACACCAGCAGCGCCTTGCCTGTCAGAACCTGAATAGTTGAATAGTTCAGAGCCAGACATGCACACACGCACACACACACACACACACACACACACACATACACACACACACACACACACACACACACACACACACACACACACACACACACACACACACACACACACACACACACACATAGACACTCACACACACAGACATAGACACACAGACACACAGACACACACACCTACACACACACACACACACACACACACACACACACACACACACGCACACACACACACACACACACACACACACACACACACACACACACACACACACACACACACACACGCACATACAAATGTAGCTGGAAAAAGGTGTACACACAGACACACACAACACAGGAAAATACAACCACCTGAAAAACAACACTGCCATCCACTCCAAACTTTAGGAGAACACCATCATTAGGATGGTTTATGAGCCATTACCTTGCTCTAATATAACAGGCAGACAGCGAGACAGTGAGACAGCGAGACAGCGCCCCATGTGCAGCAGGTATTCCTCTATTGGAATATTCATTCATTGTCAAAAGATGGAGGATTGTTTCTCCCACAGCACCAAAAAGATGGGATTCACTATGTTAACTGTGTTAACCATGCAGCATGGTGTGTGTGTTCTCATGTGTGCTAGCTGAGACAAGAAAAAGAAATGAACAAAAAAGAAAAAAGAGAGCTTCCCCCAACCCCCCACGTCTGTCTATTTTTTCCTCTTTTCTTGTGTGAGGCTGAACTCCTCACCTCGTTTTAGCCCACTTGGCTGTTCCTCCTTAGACTCCCCCTCACGGCTGCCTCTGGAGAGGACACTCCTGACCCCCCCCCCCACACACACACACACCCTCCCCCCACACACCCACCTCCCCGAGCCTGGCTGGGGCACGCAGAAGCATTTTTACACCCCCACCACCACACCACCCCCTCCTCCTTCAAAACCCCTCCACCCCGCTGGAGGGCACGGAGAGCCCCGCAGAAGAGACAGAGGAGGCAGAGGCTGCCAGCTCTCCTCCTCTGCTCTCTCATCCTCCTCTCACTTCAGTCGCAATTTTCTCCCTCTCTCTCCATCCTTCAATCTCTCTCTCTTTCACTCCTCACTCTTTTTCTCTCTCCCTCCTCCCCTACCCTTCTCTTGTTCGGTGTCTCCTCTCAGCTTTTCAGTCAAGGCCAATCTTACTTACAATCTCCAGTTGCGATGCGATGTGACATAGATGGTTCGACGACTAGAAGCTGTGAACTGAGCACATAAATGACACATTTTCTGCAATGTTTTATAACACTCTGACTCAATTATGTGCTAGTTTTTTTTTTTTCTCACATTGTGAAGTCGTTTCACTTTGCATTTGTATTGTGATTGTGCAGGGAAGAGAGATGAATATATTACATGTTAGGTGTCATATTTGGCATCACGGCTGATGTCAGATGAGTAGAGGGAACCTTGAAGAAGCCAGCGGTTGACTTGCGTTGGGAGGTTTGAGTGACACTTCTGTGAGTGCCAACGGCTGTGCTAGGAGAAAACCTGAACATTGAAAAGATAATCAGACATCAGACAGAAGAATACTATAAACAAACAAAAACTGAACCATAAAAAAAGGGAAACACAAAAACATGCTGAACCTGTCAAAGCGAAAGTGAAAACGCAGACAGTGGAACTGTAGTGGACGCTGACTTAGATCGAATCTGGTCCACATACGCAGACCCTGGTGCTCACTGAAGGGATGGTAAGTGAAAGCTTCCTCCGCTGCTCTGGCGCCCTGCGTCCTGCGACCTGTGTCTCGTGTCCTGCGACCTGTGTCTCGTGTCCTGCGTCCTGCGTCCTGCGACCTGTGTCTCGTGTCCTGCGTCCTGCTTCCTGCTTCCTGCTAGCGACATTGTAAGCAGAGGGGAGAGAGACCAGAGGGCGGCTGGCTGGTGGTAATGAGACATTGAGCAACGGTGAAGCACTGGGGAGGAGAGGGAGTATGAGGGGGGTGGGGGGGGGGCACTCCTCCGGCTCAGATGAGTTAATCTCCCCGTCTGGATGATAGCAGGAGGAGTACTAATGGTCATTTATCACCACAGCTAGAGTAAACAGAGAGAGAGAGAGAGATAGAGAGAGATAGAGAGATAGAGAGAGAGAGAGAGAGAGAGAGAGAGAGAGAGAGAGAGAGAGAGAGAGAGAGAGAGAGAGAGAGAGAGGGAGACTGCAGAGGAAGAGAGAGGGGCTGTAGAGGAAAGAGGGAGTGACGAAAAGAGTAAAAGTAGGAGAGAGGAAGAGAGAAGAAGACAGAGTAAGTGAAAACACATGAGTGAGAAGAGCAAGACATAGGGAAAAAGAAAAAGAGGGAGAGGAGTGGGAAGAAAGAGAACTAGAAGAGAAGCTGTGAGAAAAGAAATAGATGGAGGGAAAGAAAGAAAGCAAGAATAAAAAGATAAATGATAAGAGAGAGATAGAGATAGAGGGAAGAAGCTGCTAGAGAGAACAGCAGAAAGCAGAGAGAAGGTGTGAAAGACAAGGAGGGAGGAGAAGGAGGGAGAGATGAAATGAGATGAAGTTGGATGAGAAAGAAATGGATGGAGAGAGGATACGTGAGTGTTAAACAGAGGGACTTTAAAACCCAGATAGGCAGAGGGAGAGAGAGAGAGAGAGAGAGAGAGAGAGCGAGAGAGAGAGAGAGAGAGAGAGAAAGAGAGAGAGAGAACAGTCATCCATCTGTGTAATTTATGTGAGAATGGACGTGTTGGGCTCACCACGCAGGGGGGTCGAGGTGTATACATTCCTCACTCTGTTATTCCCTTGTTTGAGGTTTTGCCTGAAATACTGTGAATGAGCTGGGGGGGCTTTAGAGGAGGGGGCAGGGGGGGGGGGGGGGGGGGGGGGGGCACCTGATCTGAACGTGGCCCCTTTTTCCTGCCCCCCCCCCATCTTCTCACACCCCAGTTCAGGGGAAAACAGACCCAGCCAACACTTCCTCTAGGCGTCTGCTATCTTCCAAGCAGACTTGAGCAGGTGACGTACTGCGGTTCCTTGGGCTGTTTACCCAGACCTGCCACAGATCTATCGGTGAATTTTAACGATGCCTGTTGAATCTCACTTCCCCCATTTAGGACCTTCTGCTCTATGTTAATGTATTGTGTATCCAGAATCAGGTAAGAGGACTTGTGAGGCACCCCAGTACCAAACCACCCTCAGTATCCCACAACACATGCATTATTGATACAGGAAGTAAACGTGTATACTTATAAATCCAGCTTGCAGAATGTGATTATGTTTAAAATATATTTTTTCATTGCATTTGTTTTTCTTTTCTCCTACATCTTATTCATTTTTCATTTGAATTATCTTTGTATTTTCACATTTGCAAAGCACTTTGAATGCCCGCAGTGTATAAAGGTGCTCTAAAGATGAACCTGCCTTGCCTTGGCTTCTCTGCTGAGATTTTTACCCCTTGGGGAAGTCATTTCTCTTTTTTTCTTTTTCAGTTTCGTTTGTAAATTCATTTAGTATTTTTTTTTCCAACGATTCATACCAGTACCTTTTTGGTAACGTTGGCATACTCATTTTGCTTTTCCCATAACTGTTTGCAAACGTGCAAACAGACACACACACACACACACACACACACACACACACACACACACACACACACACACACACACACACACACACACACACACACACACACACACACACACACACACACACTCTGAGATCCCCTCCCTTACAAGTTCATTCAAGGTAACCAGTGACAAAAAAATGATAACAATTCTGTCGGTTCATGTTCCTGTTGAATCTACATCCATGGCTACATATTTCTTTTATGTATGTGATGATAAGCAGGCTGAGTCAAAGCTAATGTACTGTATCTGATAAACATGCCATTTCACAATCATCACTATAACTCACACAGTGTGTTCACAGGGCCCGCCTGTCTCACCTCTAAAGAATACTTCGTGATTTTTGGGACGACATGTTTGTTGAAAGAAGTCTGACCAAGCTATTCAGAATCAGAATGATTTAGGAGTGGAGATTCCCTGAATACTAGGTTCCACTGGCAACTATCTATCTATCTATCTATCTATCTATCTATCTATCTATCTATCTATCTATCTATCTATCTATCTATCTATCTATCTATCTATCTATCTATCACCAGTGAATGTTCTGTAGTTTTTTCCCTTCATGCGACAATGTGTTTTTCCATCCCCTGTACTTTGCTATTCTGGTGTAAATACTTGGTTTGCAGGATCATGAGAAAGCCACAGGTCTAGATAATGGGAGGAGAGATTTCATGTGTATACAAACTAGTGTGAAAGGAATTGTGTTTTGTGGAAACTTTAGAATACCTCACTGTAAGAAAGCATCTATGGAAATAGGAAAAGAAGCTATAAAAGCTTGAGAGGTTTTGGTGAAAAAAAAAAGAGTCCCTGTGATGGCCCCATTTGAGGGCTCTCACAGCATCTCTTGGCACCATCTACCAAAACAACATCGAGGATTTATAAAAGAAGCCAAACTGAGCCATACCAAGTCAGTCACCATCACCAGACCCGTGTTTCAAGTTCTTCTTGTGGCATTCAATCAGTGGTCAAATTGCATAAGTGGAGTGAAACCCAACATTTTTAAAGCTGAACAAGAGATTAGCGCACAAGAGTCAAGATACAATAAGAACAAGATACTCCATTTAGACATGCTGAAGTGAGCTACAGTGGCGGATAAAGTCTTGATGTGAAGATAGATTGACTTTTTAAGTATTTGTGAGATACTGACTGAAATGTAAGATACGTGAGAAGAGACACACACCTGCGGATGCTTCTGCACACTTGAGGGTAAACGGAAGTAGACCGGATAAATTATTGATTTTCAAGAGCTTATGGTCCAAGTTTTTTAAATGTTATACAATACTCGAGAGAAAACTATGTTACCTGCCAAAACAACACCCGCGATGGATAGGTAGAACTGCCTGGTTAAAGTGTACGGGCGCTGCTAAGAATATCCCAAGAATGCAACGAGCTCCGGAACTTTCTCACTGTTCCAGAATGGTGACCTGGGCATGGACCCCATCTCTTCATCACACCATCACCCCAAAAGGCTGTGCAGATGTGTCTGTGATGGAAGCAATGTTCACCCCCCACCCCCACCACCACCACCACCCCTCCAAACACAGAAGATACAGAAGACATCCCCATGAGGAGAAGAACAGAGCTGATTGATAATAACCGCTGAATATGTTTGGTGTGCCAAAATGCCTGGTAGGTTCTGCATTACACACAACCCCTCAGATGTGAGCCAAAATGTATCATTGTTATTATTATTATTATTATTATTATTATTATAGCGAGAGAGAAAGTTTAAGATACAGAATAATACAAACATCAAAAGGGTTTCCTTTTGGTTGAACAATTCAAACACCACAAGGGCTTCCTTTTGGTTGTATGCTTATGGAGTTTAGTTGAATGTGTATTTATTTGTCTGGGAAAAGTGACATTTCTGCTCATCTCACCTGTCCCGAATTGGGCATTTTTTATTACAGTAATGTGTTTACAATTTCTGGAAGGTTGTTTGAAAGAACTAACAAACATCACACACATAGATTATTTTCATTTGAAATGGGATGATAAATGTTCTGGCAAATATTTTTTTTTTTCTGTGCCGTTATTATTCCTCAGATGAGGTTTTATTTGTATTTACTGTGTTACGTTACGTAATATTGATACTGTGATCAGAAATAAAACAAGTGTGTGTCTTCACAATTTCCAGGTAATTTTTTTCTCATTTGATAAAGTTAAGTACAGTTTCTTGTTACTGGAGGATTGTCGAGTGTTGTTTTAAAAAACAACAGAAATTGCATTTTCCTAAACTGAAGTGTGATGACAGGTTTTTATTTTTTTTATTAAAACACCTCAAATGACACAATCAAAGACATGTT
>NC_137924.1:15937978-15942712 GCF_963457725.1 Sprattus sprattus
ATCTTCACCAGTGTGCACACAAACATACTGTCACACACATGCAGACACACACACATACTGTCACACACATGCAGACGCAGACACACACACATGCAGACACACACACATACGGTCATACACATGCAGACACACACACATGTCACACACATGCAGACACACACATCCTGTCACACACACATACTGTCACACACATGCAGATACACACACACCAACATCAGCATTACCATCACCGCCCCATACAGAGAATGGGAGAACACTTGGCAGATGCAAGAGACATCGGGAGGCAACTGCAGTGGGCGACAGACAGAGCCTACTGTGCATACATACAGTATATAGACACACACAATACTCTGACGACACGGCTATAGTGGCGTGTGTGAGGGAGGAGCAGGAGGGGGAGTACAGGGAACTGGCAAGATCCCAGAATGGCAAGATCCCAGAATTTCCCCACGGGATTAATAAAGTATTTATCTATCTATCTATCTATCTATCTACATTATCACAGTGGCATCATGGCATTGACTGCTGCGCGGCTGGCAGAGCCTGTGCCAGGGAAAGGGACAAGAGGAACGTGAGGACACTGTGGGGTTTGCGGGATAGGCAAACAGGGATGCTGTGGTGCCCGCGCAGTGCCAGGGAGTGACGTGCCCCCACTGCTGCACACTCCACAACCACCCCTTCACACTCCTGACACCCACCCTCGGGTGTGATGTCACTGACTGCTTGGTTTCCATGGCCACAGAACGGTTAGTGACATTTACCTTGAGGGAAATGTTCCTATGAGATTATGATTCTGAGTGAAATTTAACAAATTCGTGTTGATTTTCAGGGAGCAAATCTTGTTCATGAATTATGACTTAAACATGAATACAAATAATCCAGTTCTTAATGAAGACTAGAAATATAAATCGGTCATTGAAAGCAGACCTGGATGCAAGGGCACACCGCTGTACTGAGGAGATCTCCTCCCCCTCATCACAGAGATGGACTCCTGCGCAGGTGACATAGTGACATACTGCCTGTTGAGAGCCCGGGCGACAAGCATCTCCACACACACCTGACCATATATCAGACGTGCTCTGGTCTAAACCACCCGCATCATTACTAGCTGGTATGGGTGTGACTTACCTGACAGAATCTTCCTTCCTATAGGCAACATGTGTGAAGTGTGTTTTTGAGTTGCTCTGGACCTTATTCTCCACACGCCACACAGAGTTCATGTCTGAAAGCGACTCACGTAAGAGCTGATCTCCCACGGCCAGTAGGTAGCCTCCTGAGGTTGTTTGACGCCCTGTCTGTTCACTGAAGAGGTGTCAAGCTGCTGCCCACATCCACAGCAGGGAGTCTGAGAGAAGGGGGCCATTTGCCTGGGCTCACCTGCAGATGTCTGGGGGTCTGGTCTCACAGCGTGTGACTGCGAGCATTAACACTTGGCATTAACGTGTGTCTTGGGTGATCCGAGTGGACAGCTCTAAGTATGCCAGTTCACACCTTGCATTAGAGTATGTCTACACTTGCATCTCGAGTGACCATTTCTGAGCAGATCTCACTTCCCAATGGCTCCATGTACAAACACGTACATCATATCTGTTCACAAATACCAAATGCAAATAAAGTGGATTCAGTGGACCTTGATTCAACATTTTACGGGACAACGCTTGGAGTCTACCTGATGTTTCACATGTTTTTGAATCCTATGGGCAACTACAAAGCACAGAAACAAAAAAAAAGCAGTGGCTTATGAACAAGTTAGCTAGCTAGTGTCAGCTAGCAAGGTAAGATAACAGGTTTTTTTGCTTCCGTGAGCTAACGCCAGATGAGTCTTTAGGTCCAATCACTAGCCCCATGTATCTTTTGCCCTGAAAACTGAGGTGTTTATAGCAAAACAACAGACTGTGTAACAGAGTGGAACTTCACTTGCAATATCCGAAGGAGGGGGGCGTAGTCAAACACGGCACAGTGCACACAAAGTAGGAAGATGCATGGACCAAGATGAAAAGCTCCGGTTTCAAAAATAGCAATCTTCCCCTCCTGGCTATTTCAAGAAGATAACTCAGGGTAAATGATTGAGCGTGGGTTTGTACATTGGGTAGAGAAGCCCCGGGCAAACTTGATTTAGCCCCTGATCTTTTCAATAGCTAGAAACACTATCTTGTTATTACTGTAATTAATAGTGATGAATAGAGTAAATGGGCTTTATCAACTGAATAGTGTTTTGGAAGATAAATTGCAACTTATGGCACTAGAAAATCTGGATGTTTGCCAAAAGCAGGACCACCTAGCTAATGGGGGGGGGAGTCGAGTTGGCTTGCCAGACTTATTGTTTTTTTTAAATCAACTTTTATCTTTTAACTTTTATTTATTTTAAAATGTTTGACGTAAAATGTTTGTAATAAATCTGTATGGGCTTTTCAAAACTCAGACTTCTTTATGGACAAAGCCACCTTTGAGTGCATCCTTTCACATGTGCATAGGATGTCAGTAGAATAGACAGTACTTGGACACACGTGGCCCAGACCACCACCAAATATGCTCTGAGCAATTGGATCTGAATGCGTCCTCAATGCTCCCTGGGAACACACACACCTGTGCTTAGAGCTGTCCACTTCTGATCATCGGGATCATCCAAGACGCATGTACAGTACATGCCAGGTATGAACAGGGCCTGTCCCCTCTTATCCTCAGCTCCTGTGTTTCATGATTAGCTGACAGACACACTAAGAGAAATAGTTTGCAGTGTGTGCTTCGTGATTTAAAGCATTGGTCACATTACTCATGTATCATTAAAACCTAATAAAACTGACTTATCGGTGTGGTTGCAGCTGTGATGTTGAGCCTGAATGGATTTAGTCCTGTCATTCCTACAATATTTAACAATAGCAAATGCATAACTTTAACATACAGTACACCATGGTTTACTACAACAAGTATTACCAGATTGTCACAAACTGGAGACTTGAAACAAGAAATAGGATGCAAACGCTCAAGGCGTGCTTTACTTAAATAAATCAAAGTGCCACGATGGGCAAACAAGGCAAAGTTCACAGGACTGGAGAACACAGCATGTCTTACTGTTCACAAACAATTACACACAAAGACAAACGAAAAGTCCAAGGCTTACATAGGAGCTTAATTAATACATTGGCTACAGGTGAGAACTAAACTAATTAACACAATGGCTAGAGGGGAGAACTAAACCTAATTAACACATTGCCTACAGGTGAACCAAACATCGAGGAAAGGAAACATCGAGAAAACCAAACATCGAGGAAAATCTAAGTAGTGAGGGAAATACTAAAACACAGGAGAGGATGAATGGGCTGGAGCAGCATTTGGAGCAAGAGCAGGAACAGAAACAGAGGAGCGTGCGGCTAAGGTTGTGACACAGATGTATACTAATATGTTATATATTGAGTAATAAGGAGTATGTATTGATACATCGTAGTGCTTGTAATGGCATTTTATACAAAGGAATGAAACCTGGATTAGGGTTAGGATTTGGGTAAAGCTTAGGCTAATGATAATACAGTCTCAAAAACATTGCCATACAGGGATAATGAATGTGTCATAATGTTTGAAGTGTTATCCTTACAATGTAGCAAAGGCTATGTAACATGAAGGGTTGCAGGAGAGCCAGAGATGCAAAAGTCAGATGTCTCTGGGGATGCACCTGAACGCCTCACTCGGATGTTTTAATGCCACTATGCAGCACAATGAGCTAAAGGTGGAAACAGCCAGAAATTCTGTGATCCACAGAGCAGAAATTAGGTGTTTTAATTCACACTGGTGTGACAGAAAAAGAAAATGGTACCAGGAATAATCTTTAAATAATTAAAGTGCAGCTCAAACGGCTCCACAAGTGGATATTAAAAGACTACACATGTGTGCATGAAAAGGGAGCATGTTATGGAATACAACACAACAACAAAACTATAACAGAATGCAAACATAGTAATGAAGTAGAGTATAACACACGTAAAGAAACTCTTTAAGTAAAAAAATAAGTAATAAACATAGGAAATGAATGATAGAGAATGAAAAGGATTTAAAAAAAAAAAGATATGGGGACCACTGTCTTCAAACACTCCACAGGTGCGACACCCGATAGACATCTCCCACTGAAAAAGACTCTCTGACATAACCTGAAACTAATCTTTCATTTTATACCGCACTACTTTGAGCCAAACACGTACACAAACAGAACATACTGTCCTTTGGTGATGGGGCATTTAGAGAGTCTTTGAAGTATTTTGGAATGACTAAATGGGTGTGGCTGTCTGTGCCTCTGTACGTCTTCAGATAACACTACCTGTCAGAGCTAAAGGAAACACGTGTGTAGTGTGTTTGCTGGAAGGGTGGGGGGTTGGATGCTGGGTGGGTAACTTGTTTGGGGGTGTTATTTTTTTAGGTCATTTGAAGAGGATGAGTCATTTCAGGTCAGAGGGATAAGTCACACACCCATGACTGCTCAGAGATAAAAAAAAAAAAAAAAATTGGCCCCTTGATGAACAAGTCAGGCAAATCTATTTAGATTTCGGGGAGCCATACTGTTTGATTGTTAAAAGGCATTCAGGATGCAATCACATTCTTAAAGGCTACACACTGTGCCATTAGGTCATAATGAAGCATCGCTCAATAAAAACTGGCATGACTGTGTCAGCATGGGCCTAACACCATTCTTCACAAATCAGACTTATTTATTAGGCACACTGGGTTGCGTTACCGGTAACAATT
>NC_137924.1:15942912-15947912 GCF_963457725.1 Sprattus sprattus
AATTCAAATGGATGAAAATAGCACCATTGACTTACCTATCTGAATGTTCAAGAACTCCTTCACAGGTAATTGTTTTTACCTGAAGTCAGAGCAGAGCGGTATGTCTTACAAGATCAGGAGCTTAGCGCAACAGCTGTGACATGCTAGGCTTACTGCAGGTCTGTGTAGAATAAATCAAGTTTACAGTTATTAGATCAAATAAGAGCACCGTTTATGAGCTGGGCATTTCATCAACTCACAGCAGGCAGCAGGTGACGAAGAGGTAGGTGTGGGCAGTAAGTCATGAAAACAAATGATCTCCAGTCAGTCCACTGAGGGTTTGAATGACTATTACAGGAACATCCACTTGTATAGCCAGGGAAACTCAGGGAAAGGGGTGGTGTGTGTGTGTGTGGGGGGGGGGGGTCATGGAGTCAAATTCAAACTCTCATTGGACCCTCTCCACCCCAAAATCACCACAACACTCCCTTAGGGTCTTCACCGAGGCACCACTGTTGCCTAGAAACCAAACATGCTCCCGTTATGTTTCGAATTATCAGCTCTCAACCCCCACCCTCACCGCCCGCCCGAAACCATCATCATCCACCACCACTACCAAACCCTTTACCCACCCCCCACCAAATTCCATCCTAAAAACCCAAGCACACTGTCATTGCCATTGGCATTGCTCTCGGTGTCAGCAGTGAGAGGCAGTATGTGTGTGGGGCTGAATAAATGTTCCTCTCTCTCTTCCCCCATAGAGTTTGGCATTGGGATCCCGTAGGCACCTCCTGCTAAATTAATACATGATTTGTGACCTGTGCATCAGAAAAAAAGAGAAACACCTTACACCCTTCATTTGACTGATCCAGAGTCTTCTTAGACTGCTTCTTATGAGTAGCTGGGGAAAGAAGAGAGAGAGAAAAGAGAGAGAGAGGGAGAGAGAGAGAGAGAGAGAGAGAGAAAAGAGAGAGAGAGGGAAGGGGCATCAAGGGACAGTCTGGAAGTCCACAGACAATTTAGTGCAGAATCCATTTGGTTGGATTGTTCAACTTTCAGTTTTATCTGTGGTTGTCAATGGATATAGCAGTTATAACAGCTTAATGAGATCATGAGTGATATAATTGCCTTAGGTTTTACTGTCACACGATACAAATAAATGTAAGAGTGTTGCTGTCGTTAGTACTGCAAGACCTGGCTAGACATTTTCTGTGTCTGGGAGTTTTTTTGTGGGCTATGATTCACTGCACATAATGACTTGTTCTTTTTGTGCTTAATGTAAGCCATTATGACGCTGATGACGGCTTTTGGAAAGCACAGTTTGAAATGAAATGTATCACATGAAGTAATGTATCAGTAAAAAAAAAACAGTAAAACTATAAAATATGGTGCTGGTGCTGAAACAATAGTCAGTCATCTTACTAAATTATTTGTGAATTTTCTTCAGTCTTGGTTCTCAAACCACAAGGATGTTTTAGACCATGAGGCACTGTCTGTTGTTTTTTTGTATTTTACTCAATATCAGATTGTCCACAAATAAAGTATAGATAGTGTGAATTGAAATTCATTAATGCATATATAGAGCGCGTAGGAATATTATGTAGACTATATGAAATGTCTCTTAGTATCTCGTTTAAGTACCTCATATCTCATATGAAATGTCTGTTAGTATTTCATTTGAGCCTCAACAGCCTTGAGTTAATGGCTGTTAATGTTTCATATCAGATGCAGCAGCAGTGAATGCTGTCAACAAATGTTACCCAAATCTGCTCCCTGCTTTGCCAAGGCTCCATTTCCAGGCAGATCACCAAATCGTTCTTTTTTTTTTTTGTTCTTTCTTGAGAGTAATGGAGGGACACAGATGGACACTTGTTATATGAACAAGTTTATTAAAAGTTTTAAGAAGTGTTTAGAAAAGCCCAGGACCACGGTTTAGTAATGCAGGGAGCAGCATTATATCAAATTACATCAAAATAAAAACAAGAAGAAAAAGGAGAGGAAGTAGAAGACAAAGAGGAAGAAGGTGAAGAAGAGGAAGAAAAAGAAGATGAAAAACGATGATGTGACCGCTGGCTGGGGTTTTAACACCAGTGGCCTGAAAGAGCAAAGTCATGCTCTGCAGGTGTCGCTCGGTCCCCAGGGTTCTCTGGGGTCTTGGCTGGCGGGCACTCTGAGTGCGTCGGGTTCCGGCACACACTCTGTGTGTGACATTTGTGGGCCACGTTTGGTGTGTGTATCTCCGTGTGTGTGAGTGTGTGTGTGTGTGTCTCCGTGTGTGTGTGTCTCCGTGTGTGTGTGTCTCCGTGTGTGTGTGTGTGTGTGTGTGTGTGTGTGTGTGTGTGGGTGTGCGTGTGTGTGTGTGCGTGTGTGTGTGTGCGTGTGTGTGTGTGTGTGTGTGTGTGTGTGTGTGTGTGTGTGTATGTGTGTGTGTGTGTGTGTGTGTGTGTGTGTGTCTCCGTGTGTGTTCCTGCGAGGGCGGCCCAGGCCTTACATTACTCCAGACTCTGACTGGGGACACCAGCAATTCTCCACCACCAAAGATGGAAAAAAAAACACCATAAAGCTACATTTCGGTCTGCTACTGTTTTACTTTTCCATTTCCTCCCCTTTATTTAAATCCCCCACCCACCAACTCTCTCTCTCTTTCCCTCTCCTTTCCTCTCTCATCCTTACTCTACATCTCTCTCTCACACACACGCGCTCCCTCTCTCCTTCCCCATCTCTCTCCCTCTCTCTCTCACGCTACTTCTCTTTCTCTCTCTCACTCTACTTCCTCCCCCCTCTCTTGTCCTCCACCTCTTTCTCTCACACTCTCCTTCTCTCCTTCCCATCTCTCTCCCTCTCTCTCTCTCTCACTCTAGCGCTCTTTCTCCCTCCTTCCCCATCTTTCTCTCTATCTCTGTGTGTTTTTTCGGCTGTCGTTTCTAGGCTGCATGTGGGTGTCACTTTGGCTGAGTACCCAGTGTTCCACCATCTTTCATCCTACACGGAGCTGAGCTCCACATCCACAGGCGAGCTGCACACAGCCAGGCTGACTGCTGCATGCTAAACTGGGGAGGATGTGGTTTTACTTCAACATGGAGGAGACAGCTGAAGAAAATAGGCTTCAGGCAGCCTCTCCACACTGAGGGATCTTGGTGACATGGTAACACTTCCGTGTTAAGAGTGACATATCATGCCTTATGTATGTGCTGTCATGTCATAAACATGTCCGCCTCCTGTTATCTGTCATCATGACAGGCAACATCCTAGTACATGTCAATGTCATGTAGCCATTATTCGTAATTGTCATGACAACTCATAGAATTTTCCAAATCCCATAATAGTTTATATGCTGCCATAACATTTTGAAAAGCTCATGGCAGTCATCAATGAAGGTCACACGATATCTGTCATGGCATGTTTATGACATGATTATGTCAGTCTTGGCCATGGACAGAGGGTTCAAGCAAAGTGTTCCCATGAATATCTCCCCATACTGACCCCACAGTGACAATGAGGCGCCGCACATGCCGTATCTGACATCTCTAGGCGGCCTCATGTGCTTTTCTTTCACTCCAAACCACGCTAAGACCGAGCATAGGGGACAGGTCTGTGAAACGGTTGCCTAGTGAGCATAGGGTGAGCAGTGCTTACAGAGGTCAGGGGTCACCCAGCATTTTCATCCACGATTCTTCACAGTGGTATTCACTGTAATCTAGGACCAATCTAAGTGAAAAATAAGCCCAGCACATATAAGAATGGACCAACAGAGAGCATGGAAAGGAAAAAAGCAGGCTGGAGAGAGCATCACGATGGTTAAAACACTGTTTCATATTTGGCACCATGCATCATGCACTCGTGAGCAAGAAAGGGCGAAAGAGAAAAAAGCCCCAATAGAGCGCAAACATGTTGTTTCAGGACTAAAGGCAGCGCTATCTCACTCTCAGTGTGATTCTGGACGTAATGCTTTTATTATTGGGAGCCGGTATTGAATCACTCGCATAGACAAACAGACGTATCCATCGGATTTGGTGCCCCGGAGAGGCGCGGGTTCCCACAAAGGCCGAAGATTTTGAGATCGCCTTGGGGACCTGGATATTTCCAGAAATCAGGAGAGTCTCCACCAACCGTCTGCGCCCACGGGAAGAAGAGGAGAAGCAGTTTGGACACATACTTCCATGATTTTGGATGGAATTTAGATGGAAAATCTAATTTAGGGGAACCCATCACTAGGGGATGATGACATTAGCGGAAATGCTAGTACTTCCATGTATTATAGAGTTGCCCTTCTGTGTACCACAGGGCACTCTGTATACTCATTATACAAGAGGGGCCAGGTTCTCTTGTACACACACACACACACACACACACACACACACACACACACACACACACACACACACACAATGATGCAAAACCAAATGCTCAACATGGGCACACACAAATATAAACAAATAGACAAATTCATGTGCACTAACACACCCGTGCACAACACCAGGCACACTCAGTCAGCCTCCTGCCCAACAATGATTCAGCTGCTTGTTTTCAAACTCAATGGTGGGCGACAGGCCTGCAGCAAATGCCAAAATCCACCCACGGGCAATGTGTAGACTCCCACTATCCCCTCCATCTACATTTAGACACACACACACACACACACACACACTTAGTCACACACACGCACATACATCCACACTCAAGCACGCACACACACACACACACACACACACTCAAGCACGTACACACACACTCACACACACACACACACACACACTCAAACACACACACACACAGTCACCAGGGTTTCCTGCCGCTGCCGCCCACGAAAACTCGCCCCTTCCGCCCACTCGTGCTCCTCCACTCTGCTTCCCTGCACACGACCAGCAGCCAACCTAACACCCCTGCAACCCACACACACGCACACACATACCACTCGCGTACCACTTACGCACACACACACACACACACCCCCCACTAACAGGGGCACACACACACACGCACACACACATACAAAGAGAAGGTCATGCCTGGTTCAGGCT
>NC_137924.1:15952912-15972912 GCF_963457725.1 Sprattus sprattus
CTGGATGGATACCTCATTGTATAAAAAGAACATTTCTTTTCTCTCTCATATGATTCCATACATCGGTGTATTGCCATTCCACAGGAACATTTGGTCTCTATTTTCTTGTCAGAGGAGGACCATCGTCTGAAACAGTGAATCTGTTAGATGCCTCATGTCACCTGACCCTCAAATTTGTCCCTTTTGACTTCTCTCTCTGTCTCTCTCTCTCTCTCTCTCTCTAGTGTCTGCTTCAAATTACTGGGGTCTGAAGGTCAATTAGTCACATCCATTTATGACTGACAGACAATTGTGAGACACTTCAGACAAGCTCTTCAAGCAAAGCTCTGACGCAATTCTGGATCCTTCTCTGACACCACATCAAGTTCTCTTGAGATTTTTTATGGAAGCTCTCAGGAAAGAGTTTCCTTAGCATCCTCTAAGAAGTTCCACATAGAACTGGAAAAAAAGCTAAAAAGCTTTGAAAGAGTGTACCACTTCATGTCACATTACAGTTTACCGTCATGTAGCTGACCATCTGAACCATTTGAGGAAAATAACACTTAAGTATACAGACTCTTGCTGAACATACACAGTAAGAAATAATGACACAAAAAAACTGTACATTGTGCATGCCCACAGCGAGATCTGTCTTTTATCCTCAGCAAACCAATTACAGCTCTTACTTTCCCAGACCTGAAAAGTGTCAAACATTACTTCAAGGATACATTCTGTTCTGTGCAAATGATCGAACAGAAGGAAATTACATACACATCAGGGTTTCCGTCTGAGTTTCTGAAATAAAAGAATGGCAATGTCCTTAAATCAGTTGGACTGTTACCAGGATGTCACCCTGGGGTGGGTATTTGGATAAAGGGTGGCCAACTAAATTAAACATGAATAGATGATGTCCAAAAACATCCCGTCTGCCCCAGTTTTGACACGATCGTGCTTGACACCATTTTATTCTAGTTTGATGCAATCAAAAACTGTCAAACTGCCATGCTTAACAACCATAGATGTGAAACTAAAGACTGAAAAAAAAAAGAAGTTTAGCTTTCAAACACGCATTCCAAGGCAAAACTCACTACATAAATGCTCTGTTTACTGTTGGTAACTAGATTGTTGTGAAACCATATTTATTGCATAACACATGCTGCAAGTTATAGCCTACATCCACACAAGATTATTATCAAAGCAACAGCACTACCTAATGCGATAAATCCTATAAATTGTTTATTTGTCAACATCTGCAAAACATGACATGACAGACATGTTTTTGTTTAGACATCATAACAGCCCCTGTGAAGGCAATAAGCCCATTTACTCTTTGAAAGATGCTTGCATTTACTGTCAGGTTATAGACAAATCCAGAGAGCCACTGATGTTTCCGATAGATTACGCCCTCCTATAAGAATTAGAACAATTTCATTGGTTAATCACCATGTTGTGATTTTTCTATTCATTGCCACTACTGTGGGCGTGCCCAAGGCTTTGGAGGGCGGAGCTCAGACTGAGAATGAAATGTGATTGGCTAAATTCTGTTTTGTCCCTACGCTGCCTAATCGGAGAAGGCTTTGGTCGGATTTCCTGTTTTGCAATAATCAATAAAATTAGATAATAATAACAATATGACATAGTTTTGTTATTGATTTATTTACTTGGGTTAAAACACAAATGTCCTGTTTAAGGATACATTTTATGTTTTGCAGGCTATGAGCATTATTGCTGTACATTTTAAATTCATGCTTTTTCTATAAATTTTACTCTGCAAAAAATGGTTATGGCCAGCTAACAGAGAACCTGATATGTCAAACGTTGACTCAATTTCTACTCAAGTATTTTGAAGTTGAGTTCCTGTAGCAGCACTGTGTAGTTTGATGCAGTTTTGGTGTGTGTGGTGTGTGACTTTACCCTTCTGTGATTGTGACTCTAGATGAGGCATAAGGGATGGGACATCCCCTGCACTCATCTGCATTGGTAAAGGAACTTCTGGTCTCTCAATGGCAATTAGACAGCATCACTTACATTGAAAGGGCAAGAATTGCCCAGAAATGAAGCACTCACACACTCAGTCTTCAGCGATTCACACATTTTTCAGAAAATAGATTATCAAAAAGATTATCCAATGATCTTCTAGGAAACAGAACCTTCACTAGACTTGGCACGGAACATGAATGAAAATGATTGCTTTCACTTGAAGTTCTCAAGGTGTGACAGAAATAGATGAATTAATTAGTTCTGATAAGGGTAGCGATCATCTTTGACTTGAGATTGTGAATAACAAGAGTAACACGTTCCCTGAACTTTACTCTAGACACGGGGTAATTAAGGAAGTGTGTTTCCTACAAATAAATAAAACTGAAGACAGAAAATTATTTTCTGACTTTCATCTTCTTGCAGATGTCACTGAAAAGCAAAAGTGAAAGACTCCTTCGAGTCTTTTTTTCCGGCAGTTAGGTTATTACCATTTGCATACGAGTATCAACCATGACATACCCTAAATCGAACCAACCCTGAACAGCTCATAAACATAAAGTATTCCACAGTCAAATCATGAAAGCTAATGAATTAATTTCCTGTATGATTATTGAATGACATGAATATGTGGATTTGGTTATGGATAAATACATATTTTATTGATCATGTAAGAAAGAATATGACTCCCTATATCCAGCTAACATCATACACTGAAATCATTTAAGGACAAATGTCAGGAGATTCCTCCTAGGACTGAATCAGATGATAGAGGTGACAATTTCATTACTGTGAAAGTACCATGATAACGTACTCAGACCAGACACACAGTGTGTGGGAATTCCCATGCTACCCAGGTTGAGAAAAAGTGCACTTAAGTGTATTATAAATGTCCTAGAAATCCATGTAGTATGTTTGCAGTATTTGTATCTCTTAAATACTTAAACATGTTATTGAAAAGTGTATTTTCTCTACTTAAATTATGTTATTAACATATGCTTTGTTATGCCTTTGTTAAGAAATTAAAGAAAATAAACATATTTTCTAAAAACATATTTATCCAGTAATTATTTAAAGTACTACTTAATTTAACTTTTTGAAAGTATACTTTGAACCTTTTAATGACAAATATTTGTTTTTAAGAAATAAGCAAACACATTTAAGCATATTTTTAGCAACATTTTAGTTAATTTTCTAAAAACATATTTATTTAAAACCTATTTGCAATACTGCTTATTTTTGCATTTTAAAAGTATTATTTTAATTTAATAATAATTATTTGTTTGGAAGTAATATGTTTATTGCTAAATATACAGGAAGTCTACAGGAAATGACTGTTAAGACCAAAAATTGATGAGTTAATGCCTGAAAAGAGGATAAATTGGTGTTGGAAGAGGTACAGGGACTTCAGTCAAAAAAGGAGAAACAAAGTAATTGATAGGCTGTGATTATGGAATGGAGAAAAAGGTTTAGTTGTTTAGTTGTAGTAGTGTTAAAGTTAGCAAGTTAAGTCAACTTAGCTGACTAGACAGCAAACCAAAGTTCCCATAAAACCGTCTTTAAACGGCTAAGCGTAAAAGACTGAAGACTAATGTTGGCTTTATATTGTCAGCTAGCTTACAAGTTATAACGTGGCCGTGTAAATGGTCAAGTAAGCTTAAAGTTACACATAGGCTACTTCAACATTGGAGGAACAAAAAAAATGGGACATGAACTTGCTATAAAGTTACTAACGTTAGTTATTTTTATTTTATTATATTTGCTATCTACACTGCTAGGCAGCTAACATTAGCTAAAACTGATGTTAGAAGGTAATGCTTATGCAAACCTCTGGACATTTTTTTAAATACCATTAATTTATGGAATATACAGGCTATAACATTATCATATCAAAACATTCTGTTAATACCAACCAAACCCTTTTTTTATCCTTCCCTGTGCAGCAGATCTGACCAACTGAAATGAACTGTCCAACTATCACAAGTTTGTGAGGCACAGCTATATGTTGGAACAGAGTAAATATAACAATATCACTGTTTGCTGAGTAGGCCTACCTAAGAAGATTGGCTGAGGTAATGTAAAATAGAGCTTGTTTAGGATAAAAATCCAGGATTGACCATAAAACCCATGATGAAAATTAACTTCAGAACTAGATATATTCATGTAAAGGAACAAACCTTTTTTTTTTTCCCACAATCACTAATTGTATTATGCTACATTTACATCCACTCAGATTTGTTTTCTTTGTGTATCTGAAGTACTGCTTAATTTGACACCAAACATATTCATTTCAAGTGTCATTTAGTTTAACTAAACTTTACTTCAAAAATCAAACTTGAAAAATAATTAACTAAACTGTCAGAATACAGAAGAGTGCCTGCTCATTTAACTCAAAACTGCATTTATTGTTCAATTTTTGCAGTACTGGTATGTCCACACAACACAAGGATATCAAGATGAGAAAACAGTACCAAGGAATTGCGTCTGACGGTACTGTCAAAGACAAGCGTCTGCACATGCTCAGTTGATCGTTAAATCTGCTCTGGTCTTTTTCAAATGTGTCTTTTCATGGGGAGAACGGGTCATCATGAGTTCCAGAGCAATTTGATAAAGTTAGAAACTGCATATATTTGATTCAACAAACCTCGGATTGGCTACTCAGTTTTCTAATAAGATGTATGATAGCTGGTTACAGCCTAGCTACTCAGCTATTACACTAGCAATATTAACGTTAGCCTTTTTGATTAATTGGTTAAAAACAACAGGCTACACTTCAATATTCCAATACACCAGTGGATATTTGTCTGTCTTTAAGATATTTTATCCAACAATAAATAACGCGGGTTCAATGAAGAGTCTTCTATCTGAATGGCATATTAAAATAAAATAACAGGTTACTGTAATGTAGTTAAAGGCACCCAGTGCAACTTTATGTAAACATTCAATGAAAAATAAACATTCAATTTCTAGTCTTTTTTACACGTAGTAAGTTTCAATAACTCCATACCATTACATATCGACATTCAAGGAGCAAAGATGAGACGTCGATGTGTGATGAGAACTGATAGAAAATCGTAAACAACAACAATCGTCGGTGGGGAGAAGCCATTTTTCCATTGACTGGAAGCCTGCTTTATTTATTGTAGGTTACAAAAAATAAAGAAAATGGCAGCGATTGTTGTTGTTATCGATTTTCTATCAGTTCTCACCACACAACGACGTCTCATCTTTGCTGCTTGAATGTCGGTATGTAATGGTATGGAGTTATTGAAACTTACTACGTGTAAAAAAGACTAGAAATTGAATGTTTATTTTTAAGCCTCGAAAGTTGCACTGGGTGCCTTTAAACCGGACAGTAAATCATACCTGCTTGCAATTCCTGCAACAATGCAACTGTTGTAAAGGTATCCTACAATTATTTTATTTCCTTGATGCTGATCTGTCTTTTATTTAGGAATCAGCAATGTCTTATCTGGAATTTTTGGTAACCGACTAAAGGCAAAGAGCACATGAGCATCAGGGACCTACCAAATGCGTTTTTTCTCCATATGGGTGTCTTGCTGGGAAGTCATTATTTTGTTCTCAAAATAGCAGTTTATAAGTGGCAGTTCAAGAGTTTGGATTACTTTTCTTTTCTGTAAAACAAATGCTCTTTTTCTTTATTTTGGATTTCCTTTTCCTGTGTTCATATATGTTTAATTATGTTTTTTCCAGAAATACAGTTTCACTAAATTACTGTGATGTGACTATGCTGATTTAATTATTTCATTTTGAGTATACAGTTACTGTTCATTACAATTCAGTGTTCATATTGTGAGTACAATGCCCTGTTGTGACAGTTGTTATTCAAGTAGAACAATGTAGTGTTGTTGCCATGACGATTTCCCGATGTGAGGTAAATCACTATTGATAAGAGCAGTATTGTGTGCTAAAGTAAAGGGGTGCCATTTCTCCAAATACAAAATGTAAAAGGTTTAGTGCTTTATCTCAATGTTCTAAACAAAAGCATATTTCTGAAGTGAAAGTCTGCACAATATGAGACATTCATGGAGCAACTCTCATTTCAAATATATTTGAAATGTAACTCTTTAAATTTAATTTCAAATGTATTTGGAATTGAATGTAAAGAAGTACGTTTTAATTACACTGAAGATACCTAAAGTATTTTCCATTTGAACACAACTAAGTATATTAAACACTGCATGAAAAGTGGGATTTTCTTAACAGTTGTTGTGTGGGCAGCGCCATCTTTCCTACTGTTTCTACACAGCTGTGTTTGAGCATTTGCTTTTTCCTATATCTCAATCAAGCGCTTATTTTTAATCAACATATTTCTCCCCATTAAATTCATTCATGTCCTTGATTATAATCTAGCCCATAGAATAACAATAACATGAATATATGCAACATATAGTAAATATCACATGAGTATATAATCCTCAGTAACTGCAGTATTTTTGGCATTGGCACACTAATTATAGACATTAAAATTAAACTAATGTTATGAATAATATTGTTGTAAGGGAGGGGTTAACTCAAGCCTGTATTATAATGGCCCAGGGTGACGAATAGAGACAGATCTTCCAACCAATCACAAACGATTTTAGTTTTTTTTTTAATGGTTTTAAATGAGGGAAATTCAGGCCAGGCGGTTTTACTGATTTTCATATGCTAATTAGAGTCATCCACACCTCGGCCAGTCATCTGCATGCCTTCCACTCACACACACCCTCCCCCTGTCAGTAATTCATTCCTGACAATTTCTGGCACAGGCGAACATGCACATTACGGTCTGTAAACTGCCACTAACTGCCAAGAACTTTTTTCGGGTGTTCACAGGGATAGAAATCCCACCTTTCGTACAGTGAAAATATATGGCAAGTAAATTAAAATTCGGCTTGAAGGTACAGTATATAGTTTTTGGTTAAATCAATCAATCAATCAATCAATCAATCAATTTGTTTATTTGATCAAGATGGACAGTGTACATTCATGAACATTAAAATGTAAATGCACCCAATTATAGCCAAAAGGCTAGTTTCCATTGGCAGTCCCCGTTTGTCGGTAGCGTGTTTGCTGAATTGCAATCAGCTGAATACCCTTCCCCTTACAAGTGTGTGTGAGTACCTATGGTTGCCATCAAATGCAACAACAACCAGCCAGTGTTTGGGATTGTCCATTCTGGGCTACTGTAGAAACATGGCAGTGCAACATAGTGGACTCTGTAAAAGAGGACCCACTCCCTATGTAGATATGAAGGGCTCATTCTAAACTAACGAAAACACGATTCATAGTTACAGGTAAGTATACACTAATGAAAGTGTAATAATGAATACTATATTCCATTTCTACACACTATACCTTTAATATACTTAAAGTTGTTCTAAAATAACACCTTTAATACGCACTTAATCTAGTATATTTAATATATATATATATATATATATATATATGTTACAAGTGCATTGAATAAAAAGGAAAACTTAAGTATATTTCTTATTCACCTGGGTAGTCCCGATTGCTAACATGTGTGTGCCTTCAGTCTCTGCCTGCACATTGTCAATATTCCCATCATCATCATCATCATCATCACTTATTTCCTTTGCTTACTCATTTGCTCACTGTCTTTCTGTCTTTCTGTCTCTCTCTCTCTTACTTTGTCTGTATTTTAAGTTTTCAAGTGTGTAATTTCTGGCCGTGGGGCGATAAATCGACAGTTGATCATCTCATTTTAGTGAGAAGTCCTAACCACTCCATCACTCTAACTGGCATTTTTGACACCCGACTCCAGCTTCCACTGAACACAGCTGTAATGGCTCTAAAGCACGATGCCAGTCAGACCCATGTTGAAATTTGCGTCTCTTGTGTCTGTCTTGTGCACTGTATGTCTGTGTGGCACTGAGGCCAGTGATCTCACAATCACATTTCTTATCAAACACGTTTACCTCACCTGGCGAGACACCACACTCGCGTCAACATTCACGTACACCAGCGGTTCCTTTTCAAACCACAACCGCCAGTCTGTTAGTGTACCCTGAGTCAGGTTTCATGTTTTTTTTTCTTGTGTTGCTTTTCCTAAATGCCCCAGCAATGTCAATTTTGGGTAAACGTCCCCCCCACCCCCCACCACCGCCCCATGACATGTGCATGGAAACTCCTTTCCATATAGGCTGGGTCCCCACACTCATAAGGGAAGTACTCGATGTGTGTGAGTGTCGGGCTGGGGAATGGGGGGGGGGGGGGGTCGCTGAGCATTAAACACAGGTTTGTGTTCATGATGAACCACTTCATGTGTCTGGAAATGAAGCCTACTGATGAGTAAGAGTGAGACCCCCCCCCCCCCCCCCCGCCCGCCGCCCCCCCCCCACACACACCCCACCCTTCCTGGTAACCAGTAACGTTTGCCAACAAGCGGAAGCAGTGGCAAAGGGACTAAGAGAATATTTCTAGATTTCTCAGAAAAGCCAGAATGTGTAAAGAGGAAGAGGAATGACTGCCAAATGTTGCTAAGAGAGAGCTGAGATACGTGAGAAGGGCACAGTATCACCACTGTACCTTTAACACCCAACCATTTGTTCCCTTTTTCATGGAAAGCAATTTTTGTTAAACATTTCTATTTGTTTAGATAGCACAGCAGACAACAACAACCATTTACTGTCAAGAGTGTTGGGTTGAGTTTAAGCATCTCAAATTACTGTTTATGTTTCTGTCAATTTATGTCTCGACAGCCAAAGGGATAGAGTATTCTTCCTTTTCTCTGAAATAGTTATACACATATACCAAGATTTTGAAAGCTTTTTTCATTTCTCTGAAAAAAGAATATGTTTCAAGATGTTACAAGTCAGGAGTTCCTTTGGGGGAATTCTTTCATACATCTGCAACCGGCAGTAAATAGATTATGAAAAATATTTTGCTTCTATTAAGTGCTGTCCTACGATGCCAAAGCCTGACAGAAATCTTGTCTGAGATCTGGGAAACCACTCACTTATTTAACAATTTGTGTGAATGCCTGTACAATAAATAGCAGACCTCAAGCTTCTTCCCATTTAGTGGAATAGTGTGTTTGATAAGGCAGAGGAAGTCAGCTAGATCCCCAGATTTGCATTCTTCTATTAAAAAACCCATTATATTTGCCATCAGCACTGGCAGCTGCCTTCGGCTCAGTGTCAGAGATCACACAGGCACCCACCACCACCACCATCATCATCATCATCATCGTCCCACGCATGGTTTTATCTGCACCACACTACCTGCATGCAAATGACCACACTTTTCTGTCACACTGTGGAACACAGTCCAATTACCAACACAGTTAAGTAGTCACAAATTAGTTTTCAACCATACACCCACAGACACTTAATGCACAGCTGAAAAGGGGGGATGGGTTGGGGGGTGAGGTAGAGCCAGCCAGGGAAAAACCACTTCAAACACGTGGTTGGCCTATAATATGGCGTCAAACATCAAAATGGCGTCTCCTGAAAAAGAAGTGATTCATAGCTTCAAACCTTTTCCATTGTCAAGTACATAAAACATAAAAGCAGTGTTTGCTCATGTAGAGAAAATGTTTCAATCATTTCTGTGTGCCATGCAGAGTTTAGAAATAGGGTACACAGTACAGACATACATACACACACACACACAACACACAGAGAAAAAGACAGGCACACAAACACACAAGCACACACACAGAGAGATAAAGAGAGAGAAACACACACATAGAGTACTTTCTGAGAGAGGATAATGAGACATGCCTTCGTCACTCCTGGAAATTTCCGGATTTTTCTGGTGACTCCCGACTTTGACGCCTCTGTCCCCTCACGTGCAGAAAACCCCAGGCAACCCCGTCCACTTCCCTTCCATAATATTTTGGAGTCTGTGGAAATATTGGATAATATTTTCAAATGAATGGAAAGGACAACGACGGTTTCTGGACAACATTCATCTGCAAGCTTGAGCAATGTTTTTGTTTCGTAGGCTGAACTAGCTGTGTTTGGAACTTTTGATTGCAACATCAACAGAGGTATATATGTGCCCTTTTTTCGCGAGAGCGCTACAGGAAGAGACAGAGACACAGTTATGCCTTCAGAACGTGTACAGATTTTCAAACAACACATCGTTTAGAGCCAAGGTTTGCATCACCAGGCCCCTGGTAGTGATCACTGGAAAATATAGCAGCAGTTGAAATAAAGGATGCATGATACCATTTTTTTGGGGATAAACAGATATTCAAAGCTGAGTTTCTGACTAATTAATCACACGGTGCCAATGCAGAAGTAGTAGTTATGAGATTTCAAACACTTTGATTAGACATTTTGGTAAAGCCATCTTAATGACCCTAATTAATATAATAAATGTATATAAATGCTTTCCCTGAAAATGGAAACATTACTGCTTAATACAAACAGACACTAAGCAAATTATGCCATAAGGGCAACTCAAGAGAAGACATTTGACATGATCATTACACAGGCATAACAAACATGGCACTAATCTCTGACCATGCAGTCTACATCAACAGGTCTCCAGAAGAAAGAACAACTTTGGTTCATTAAGACTGAAAATATGGCTCTTCCATGGGAACTTTTTTGCGGGGTCAAAAAGAGTATTTGTGGGTTTAAGATTTATTTATGTACAGAGTGTACAGAAGATGTGTAGGAAGCCAAACTGCACTGTTTTAAAGCTGTGGTCCTGAGCGTCCTGAATGTTTGTGTGGTGTGTGGGGGGACCTGGGAGCCTGAGTATTTTCCACACATGAACACCTTACATAAACAAACAAATGAAGCTGCAATAAGGAGGTCAAGGAAGAGAAATAGGTATAAAGTGTAGGTGAAAGAGCACCGCTATAGAAAGAGAGAGTGAGATTGAGTAGAGCATAGTCAGGTGACAGCAGCAGAGAGGTAGGCAGTGCGTGTGTGAGTGTGCGTGCATGTGTGTGTGTGTGTGTGTGCGCGCGTGAGTGGGGGTGACTAACGGAGTGGAGGCAGGAAGCTTTGGCGTTCAACAGGGGGTGGAGTGATGCAGTGTAGTTAAACCCGCCAGCAGCCTGTCCAACGATCACTCGCACCATGCTTCTCCACACAGGCTTTCCCTCAGTCCAGACTGACACACACACACACCACACACACACAGACACACGCACACAAATACATATACATTCATTCTCTCTCACACACATACACACACACAGACCGGCATGTCCACAGGATACTGCAAACAGCCGTCGGCAAGCGCACAGACTGAGGAGAAGAGCGTGTGAATGAGAGATGGAGAGAAAAAGAGGAAGGAGTCAAGCAAGAAAATGAAAAGAGAGAGAGGGAGTCAGACAGCATAGAGAGAGAGAAAAGGAGGGAGAGAGGGAATGTGAGAGAAAGAGACAGAGAGTGAGGGAGTAAGAGCAACGGAGCGAGAGGGAGAGAAAAAGAGAGAGAGAGAGAGAGAGACCGACGGAGCAGAGACAAAGACTACTGCTTGAAGAGCTGTTTCCTGCAAGCCATGTGCACAGGTAGGAACTATTTCAAACATTCAACAGAGACTCTTCAACTGTGTCACTGCGTGAGAATGTGCCCTGCAGTCTGGAAAGTCAGTTGTTTTTACTGTACTTTATCATAGAACCATGACTGCTGTATTTCGTATGACTGTAATAATTTACAAGAATGAACTTAGACACTCTAGATGCAAGACTTTGTGATATAACTTTGGGGATTTCCGATTACATGTTGAAGTGCATTTTGTGTTTTTTATTCTGTAAAATATGTTTTATTTGATAGCTATTTTGCAGTTCATGCATGTGATCGATGCATTTTCTATGAAATACTTAGAAAAGTGAATGAGTGCAAGAGTGCAAGAGAGAAAGAGAGAGAGAGAGAGAGAAAGAGAGAGAGAGAGAGAGAGAGAGAGAGAGAGGACATGCTGAGCGCGTGTACAGAAGTGTGGGAATATCTGTGCTCTGCTGGTGAGGAATGTGTCGGACAGAAACCCAGCTCTCTTTGTTCTCCCCAGCTGCGTGGCAGTTTACGTGAAGATAAATAACACACACACACGCGCACACACACACACACACACACACACACACACCCTCACATTCAGACAGACAGACAGACACACACACACACACACACCTTTTCCCTTCCCATGAAAAGGAAACCACTGAAACCCCATAACGATGCCATGAAAAATGCATGGAATGTGATTATCAAGTGTTTTTGTTTGCCCTATCTCGAGTCCCTCGGCTAAGAAAACCAGATCAGTGAAATGTTCACGCAGAATAGGAAACTTATTGCGTGGGTGTGCATTCGGGGGTGGATGTGTGTATCACCGTGCATACGACTCTGAGTGAGCAGGCTGTAGGTGTATGTGTGGGTGGAGATGTGTGTTTGTGTGTGTGTGTATGTTTCTGTGTGTGTTTCTGTGTGTGTCTGTGCACAAGGACAAGTGTGTGGGTGTTCGGTTATAGGTATTTGCGTGGGTGGCTGTTGCTGGGTATGTGTGGGTGAAGAAGTGCATGTATGGTGAGTTCATGGACATAAACGTTTAGTTTTTAAATACCAGTGTGTGCACATGCCTGCACACAGACAAACACACACTTTCTCTCTCTCTCTCTCTCTCTCTCTCTCTCTCACACACACACAAACACAGACACACACACACACACACACACACAGACACACACAAACACACACACAGACACACACACTGGGGTGCCTGTCAAACTGTGGGCATTCCAGTGTGCTCTAAAACAGCGCTGAATGGCGCAATGAATGCTGAGAATTTGGGGGCTGAGAGGTGAAGACAAAAGCCAGGGGGATATTTAAGAGGGCTTAGCTCCGACAGATCCCTGGGAATCAGTCCCCCGGTGCAGAGGGGAAATCCAACGGGCAGGCTAGTATTTCAGGTTCAGCTGGAGCCAGTTGCTTGAACGCTCAGGGGCTTTCCCAAAACACTGGCACATGAGGGGGGGTGGGAGAGGGGTGGGGTGGCGGGACACAAAGAGACCCACCTGTAGCATGCTGACATTGGGCTGCTGTTCTTTAAAGTCTGGTGTATTTATCAAACTGGGTGTTAAAGTTTTTTTTGGTGGGGGGGGGGGGGGTTGGCTGTCAGTTATTGGTGCCTGATCCTTTACCTCAACATATCTTTTGGTTCTACCTGCGGTCAGGTCTGGAAGGCTGAGGTCAGGGAAGGAGGCTGAACCCGGAGGCTGCGGGGTCAGCACATTCAAATCTGAGACCTCCTTACCACCAGATGGCCATACTATACTTAAAAAATAACTCTTAAACATTTAACACCTCCACCTCTGTATTTAGATCCCTGTATTTATGGCTAGAATTGACGGTAAAGAGAGAGAGTACAGTCCTTAGGAGTGAGGACTGTCTTGTGGCAGTTGTCTTTGGTCAAAGCAAGGACATTGCTAGGAGTTTAAAAAAATGTGCAGGGCTTAGCCCAGACCTAGGCTAAATGCACCATTTTCATACAGTTTGAGACAGAAACAGTAAGAAACATGGCAGCCTCGCCTGTGCCTTGTTTTCTTCAGCCTTGTTCTTTTTGAAAAAAAAACGTCTTAGCCTTCAAGTCTTGTTGTAGTGAATTAGCTAGCTAGTTACCACCATATGCTAACCATAACTAGCCCTGTGACTGGTGCGCTCTCTCTCTCTCTATTTCTCTCTCTCATGCTCACACAAAATATGCACATGTGAAGTAGATTTAATGATTCACAGAGGATGCGTCATGTTCTTGATCAATATCAATATCATATTATTTTCCTATTCTTATTTTTGTAAAAAAAAAAAAAAAAAATGGATCAGTGTCTGAAATAGCATTTTATCTTAAGATATGTGGCACTGACTTTATATAGCAGTCGTGATACGATATATTTTTTGATAAATAATTGCTGTGTCTTACTACTCAATGCACTGACTTAATCAATCAACACAAAGGTTGAAATAGTCCTCAAGTCTCAATATGTTGCTAACTGTACCCCACCCAGCCTCTCACCCTCAGGCATATTATAGCAGTGCAGACTTCCTTCATTTTGCACTTAAAACTCTATGATCTTTTGAAACGCCATAGTCAAAACCTGAATTGCGTGTTTTGCGTTACCTTGGCTGACCTGAAACGACCTAATTTCACAGATTTCCCCTCCTCATGTTGCTGACGTCAAGAACAGGGAGCAGAGTAATTAAGTCCATAGAGAATTTGCATTGATTACAATATTGATAAAATATGATTACACTCAGGGGATGTCAAATCAATTAACATGTATAAACCACAAGGATGATGGCCACCTGGATTGGGTATACATAATATCTTTTGTGCTCTTAAAAAACACACACACTTTCACAAAATAGGTCTTCAGAGCAGACACAAATAGCAGACTATCCATGCACTTTCTTGACTGGATGGATAAGCCCTGCCTGCCAGACACCTCTGATGTAGATTTCTACTGCTTTCAAGTCCTGTCCTTCATGTTATTGGGAATAAATATCCATATTATATATATCCCCTTAAAGCGCATATCATCAATCGCTTAGTGATATTATGTATTTTTGAAGGCTTGAGATGATCCTCCTTTGACTTACGCAAAAAAAATTACTCTGTTGCAGTGGACACAGATGCACACACACACACGCATACACACACACACACACGTATGCACACACACACAAGCGAAGCCCAACTCCTAGAGTAGTTATTCATTACAACAGCTCGGGTTTATCTAAACAAATGCAACATGTCCTTTAGACCACGGTCAAACAAATTCCGCGCCGTGGAAGTCGATTGAAGTCTCAGCCGATTGAAGTTGCCACGCCAAGATGAGCCTGTCCCCTGTGTCAACAGTGGGGAGATACCTTTAAGCTCAGGTAATGTTTGGATGGTGGGGGATGAGCCTTGATTGGGCCAAGGTCATTAAAGCCCTCTGTTTACAAGCAACGATGAAGTGACAGCATAAGCAAATCAAGGATTCAACACTTATTTGCCTGTTGAGCAGGTATTCCCATAAATCGTCAGCAAATGACGCAAATGTACTTAAAACAAATAACTTCAGGATTAAATCCATTTTTGTTCAAAGAGACGTTTAAAAAAAAATCTGCTGCATTGTCTGACACTTAGTCTTGTTCCAACATTGCATGACAAGGCATTGGTATCAGTGTTTAAAGGTTTGTGAGCAATCAGCATTTTATGTTGCTGATCATGAACCTCAATCCTCAAGAACGATTCACTATTTTATTTTAAAACTAACTTGAAGAACTTGAACTTGGAGAGTTGTAAAGTTCAAACAACTTGTGTCTAGACGAATTCACATCATGAAACCAAAGAATACTTCAGGTAGGTACGCATAGGATATGGGTCATTTGGGGTCAACCTATGGAATGCATCTAAAAAAACAACTGACAGCTAAATGATTACAATTCTGGCAAAGCATACAATGTTGATATTAACCATCAGTAGGGTTCTCATCTATATAAAAAGGTCTAAGAGAGTTGTTTATTCATATGATGCTATAGTGGAATACCCCCAAACTGTACTAGGGAAAACTTCAAACTGTGTTGTGTTATGTCTAACGCAGACTAAATATTGTATCTAACGATATGGTAATATTTAGTAATATTTGCCTTAAGGCAGTCTAGCAAATCACAGGAGCCATTTTAAGTTCTTTCAAGATTACACAAGGAATTTAAACTCTTAAAGCCATAACAGACTTGCCATTACTTAATTAAGTATCTATTATGACTATAAAATACACACTGTCATCTATTTTGTTCTCATAATGGGGAAAAAATGGTCTCACAATTAGATTCACGAATTGATCTCTTACAAAGGGAGGATTATGGATATCTGAAAGAAACAAGTCTAGAATCCATGGTGGAAGAAAACAGCTTAAGAAACACTTTTATCTACTGATTTCCAAAAACACAATGTGTTTCAACTATGTTTAACCATTTGCACATGATGCGAAACACATATGGATTATTTTCACAGCCACCAAACAACCCAAAGACATGCGACTGGCACTATCATGACTGTACCGGGTCATAGCTGAAGAAATCCCAGGCACAACCTCAAACTAGACAAATTTCCCCTTATGCATCATCTACTCTCACCCTGAGGGTTTTTTTTTAAACACAAGGTGCTGAAATGAGATGCTAAATGACAAAGAGAAAGGGCAAATGGAAAACAGAAGAGAGAGAGAGAGAGAGAGAGAGAGAGAGAGAGAGAGAGAGAATACTTCAGCTGTCATTTTAACACTTTGGAAATTTTATGTAAATGGCTACCTCCCCTGCCCATCGCATGTGCCCCCTCCCACCCCCCCACGTGCCTCCTATCTGTCTCTGGGCCAAGGACTCAGGTCAGGGCTGACTAGAAAGGAGAAGGCTGCCGATAGCCTGTTGCCGAGGAGACAGTGTGGTCGGTTAGGTGAACTCCCATTGTAATCGTTTCCTGACAGTCATATTCTTTGGTGAAGCCCCTTGTATCTACTGTAAAAACAACTCTGCTCATGAGAAAGAGAAGGGGTGGGGGTCTGAAGGGAGGGAGAAAGAGAAAGCTAGAAGGAGTAAAGAAGGAAGGTCTTCCCATAAGACTGTCCACGAAGAAACATGTAGGACTGAGAATGTTAGTCAATCAGTGACATGCAAATTATTTATTTATTGACACGATATGAAATGTGATTTCCACACACTGTCCACTGTAAAATCATCTAGAAGCCCCTCGATGTTCTTTCAGGATTACGCAGGTTTTCAGAAACTCACATTTCTAGGTTTGTTTCAGAGTAGTCATTTTAATCCATTTGTGGGTGCATTTTACTTGTTGCAAGTGTGTGAATGAGAAATATATTAGTTTTTTTGTTGGATTCCTGGATTTGTGGTGCAAGGATTGTGTCCGTTATCTTCCAGTAAATAGTAGGATATGGAACCGTGTTCTTAAAGCCATTAAATAAATTCAGTATTGTCAACCAATCTACAGAAAATTAAGCCTAATCTATTAAATCGCTTATAAATACATCTGTTGTAATTAAATTAAAACATTATGGGTTAATCTATTTAATGTAACAGGTAAACAGGTGACTACAACTTTTGTCTAAAGAATGGACAGCTTTTTTAGTGGCAAGGTGGTGAGATGAAGTATTCAATCAGAAATTTAGAAAATCTACAGATATTGTCAATTTGTTCTCCTCAATGAGAAGGGTATTAATTAGTATAAAGACATGGTGTCTTGGAACCATGCACAGGTGTCGAATTTCATGCTTGTCTTTCTCAGAACTGGAGGGACATTCTAAATGGGCTAATTCAGTTGAGATTTCTGAGAAGTTTGTTACTTAATCAAGATGTGTCGCTTTTAAAAAAAAAAAAAAAAGAAAGAAAGAAAGGAAATGAAAAAAAAAAAAAAAACGTTCGGTGGCCGAGGACTTTCCTGAATCCCAGCTCAAAATGTACGCGCGTGTACATCTATCTGAGCTGTCCACCACCCGCCGCTTGTCGCGGGGACGGCCCCGACAGCACGGGGAATTTCTGAAATGATTCTTAGCTGTACTGAGCGGGGGCCGAGCTCTGTTAGTGTGAATGGGCAGCATGCGTTCGCGGAGCGCATTAAAACGAGTGGTATTTCCTTACCGATTTGGTATGCACACCGTGAAAAGCCTCGAGGGGACCGATAAGGGAAGAGGGGATATGACAAGCAGATGAATGACTGATGAGATCATTAGCTTTATGCGCATGGATTTGCGCTATTGACTCTCTCTTGCAATGTGTTGATCATCGTAGCTCCTTTTCACCTCTTGGTGGTCTTTTTTTCCGCTCTTCTGCTTCTGTTTTCCTGGACTACAGCGGTGGAGTGTCGCACAACGGAATGTGTCTGCTACTCCCGACTTATCGCATGGGCAACGGCGCTGGTGCGCAAGGGTGGAAGAACGTGGCCCTGCAGTTGAGTCAGACAAAAGGTAGGTCTATGCTTTTGTTTATTTTGAAAATATGTCTTCACTTTCTTCCGCATGGCCGCTGTTCTCGTCATTGGTGTGCTCGGAATGTTTTGCATTAGACTTTCGCGGCATGATATGGGTCGAGATATCTCAAATTAGTCGTGAGAACCATTCATAAAATAGTCGCTTTATTTTTTAATTGGTTACTTTGTTTGGCTTTTGATTAAATTGAGTAGGCTATTCCGATGTTTGCTTGGGGCTTCGGTGCACAAGCCACCATCTTCAACGCTGCAGAGCAAGACACCGTTGAGCATGGTGTAGCCTCTGAGTGTGTGGTCTGTCTCTGCTCTGACAAATATATTTTACAGCCCGGCTCCGAAAAAAGTCTTATAATTAGGGAAACTTGTTTGAAGTCGCGTCAGTGCGACGGTTCAGCCACCAATAAATACCACAGCAGCCTATGAAGTGAAATGGCAGGGGTGAAATAATAGTTAAACCGAGATAGTGTGTAGATGTGTTTTTTCCCCTTCTTCTTCTCTCTTCTTTAAGTTAGGGAGGAGGGGTGGTATGTGTGCCGAGGAGAAGGAAATTCTTGTGTGTTTTGGAATGCTACTGCCCCAGGGGAGACCCCGTGACTGAAAGAATTGAGTTGGGGAATAAAATAGAGGGTCGAGTTTTGGTGAAAGAGAAAAGGAGAGGGGGCGAGGGAGGTGGCATGCAAAACGGCCACATTTCCCCTTTCTATCTTTCTCGCCTTTAAATGACAACTATTAGTTCACTGTGCAATGAAGTATAGGGAACGGTCGACACCAATGACATAGCCCTAACTGGGTTGGATATGTGCTATGTGCTATCTACTAATCAAAACGAACCTTGGAAACCACCTGTAGTTATAATAATAATAATGATAATAATAATAACAACTATAAATATAATAATAATAATAATAATAATAATAATAATACTAATACCAATAATGTGACTGTTAAATTGCACCTGGTTGTTTGCAGTGGTCACTTTCATTACAGGTAGTCAAGTAACCTAATTTCCTCTATCGTGTCAAACAAAGTGACAAAATTATCGTTACAATGGTCATTGACTTACAGATGGTGTGTATTACTTTCATTTTCTGTAGTCCTTGGGTTATTCACACTCTGACATTCTGTTTGAAGAATTTTAGAGGGAAGAATACTCAGTCAGGTTATTACCTGCATTATTACAACAGAAAAAAATAGTACGCTCTTACCTCAAATATTTTCCAACAGGGGGCACTTGTGAGACGTACAAGTTTTAACTTTCCCACTCCTGCAGTGGTCTCAGGACCACACATACACCACCATGTCTGCTGTTGGTTTTTGTCATTCTTGGGGAAAGATTTGACCACTTTCACCCAAGTTGGTTTAATAGAGCGAAAACAATGTAACAACACGTTTATTACACATGAATAACGGTGTAACAGCTGGATTGCTTGGTAGGGCCATATCAGAGACAAAAAGAGAATCTAAATCCAGTTTAGTGTTGAGAGCTGATATGTTGCTCTTGGCGACAATAAACCTCTTCACAGTGCCATTTCTGCAAGTCTGCTTGGCTGGCTAGAAAAACTGTAATACAAGCTGTTTTAATGTTGCAGCACTTCCTTGTTCATTGGCTATTCACCAACTAACAGTCTGTAAAAAAGGATATATACAAAACTCCTACCAACATTTCACTGATACACTAACATACTGACCAACATCTTAAGATTTAAATTACATTTTTTTGCATTTGCCTCTGTAACTCAACAGATAGTTGATGAATTTGTCACATTTTGTAGCATGTGTTTTCAGTTAATGTGAAATATCTTGTTGCTCTATTATGCCAGAGTATTCAAACTGCTGTCAGAATCCGTGTCAGCAGGTTCCCTGCACTCATTTTAAGTGCTGATAATGGATCCAATGTTTCGGGCTTTACAATTGGCTGAGTGAAATGAATACAGATGATTCTGCATGCGAAATGGACAGGCTTAAGTACCTCTCACCAGACCCTGACGTTCCACTGTAGGAATCATAATGGCCTGCTTTGGGGGCATAATTGCTACATTTTCACTTTCAATTATCTTTCAAAGGTGAAAGCCATTGAAATAGGCAGTGCA
>NC_137924.1:15980412-15982912 GCF_963457725.1 Sprattus sprattus
AGCGCCACTGCTGGCACTGGCAGCAGGCATGGGACACCCCGACAACCCGCTGGCATCCAGCCACTGGGCGCTTAAAAAGAGAGAGAGAGAGAGAGAAAGAGAGAGAGAGAGAGAGAGAGAGCGAGAGAGAGAGAGAGGGCAGGAAAGGTTAGAGAGGGAAAAGAGAGAGGGAGAGGGACAGACTGAGAGAAATAGAAATAGAGTGAGAGCAGTGAGGGAGGTAGGGTTAGGGAGAGGGAGTAGAGAGGGAGTAGAGAGAGAGAGAGAGAGAGAGAGGGAGCGAGAGAGAGAGAGAGGGAGTAGAGAGGGAGCGAGAGAGAGAGAGAGGGAGTAGAGAGGGAGCGAGAGAGAGAGAGAGGGAGTAGAGAGGGAGCGAGGGAGAGAGAGAGGGAGTGAGAACCAGAGAGAGAGAGGGACTCAATGAGTTTGGGAGCAAGTGACGTGTGTGTGACGTCTCTTGCCAGCTGACTGCCCAGATTCCTGCGAGGCTGAGTGGAGACAGTGGTCCAGTCATGTGCCCGCTCACCCCCTGGCAGAGCTAAGTTGGCGTGGTGCGTGCGGCACTGAGCGTCAATTTAGGCACAGCCAGAGGGTCTTCCATGTTGTCATACTGGAGGCGCACAGTGTTCGGTTGCCCCAAATAAGTATCTAAACTGACCGGTTGTTCCTCTTTGAATTGAAATAGTTGATTAAGCAATGACTGCTGAGAATGGGCAGGTGGTGATAGCTTATTGACCAAGTGTTTTGAAAAAGAATATCACAACTTTAGTTTACAGGTGATCAGGGAACAGTTGATTACATTGTTGAGCATATTATAGAACGTTGTCTGTGATTATTTATGCTTCTTTAAAATTGTAATGCATTTTACATATGTGAAAATACTTTATGTAGAGGACAATCTATAAGGTTTACAAGTCAAATGTTACGAGTAAAAATAGGATATTATTAAATAAAGAGTATATTTGTCATCTGCTGTTGTTAAGTGTGGCATACCAGCACAGTCTGTCATTTCCACCCTCATGTGATCTAAATGAGGGAGCATGTGCTATTTGCGTGAACTCAGTGGTGTGGTCTGTGAGAGCGAGGGGGTCACCCATCCGACTAGGACATGCCTTTTTATCTGTGTTTACGCGGCTTTTGGCTGCCCAGGATCACACCTCTTATCCTAGAGGAATGTGAAGAATTTCTCTCTCTCTCTCTCTCTCTCTCTCTCTCTCTTTATTCCCCCTCTCTCTGTGTCTGTCTCTCGGCATGTGTGTCTTCTGTTTAAGTGTTTGAACCTTCATTATGCAGGTCTCAGGTTGGAACAGCCTTGTCTTAGTGTGTTTAAATATATAGACAGAGTAATAAAAGGGCGCTCTCAGCTCTTCCTGAACGCGTTAAGTAACTCTGTAACAAGCTCTGTGTATTTTAGACCTGCCCTCATACCTTTTTGAATTGTTCTTTTCTTCCTCTTCAAAGAAAGGCTTACAATGTTTAAATGGAATTTACCACTTAAAGCCGTTAGGAATTAAACTTAAAACTCTGGAAATGTGTTCCTCTAATGTTATAAGAATTTCAATGTTCCTTCAGAAATTCTTACAAGATATATTCAACATCTACTGTCCTGTACATTTTGTGAATTTGGATTTGTGCTGCTTTTCTGTAATGACATTTAAATAGCATTCTAAGATTAGTTCTTAAACTAATTTTAATATTTAAAAGGTTAATAAAAAGGTGTTTTTAGATATGTTGAAATCATAAAATTCACAACATTTAGAACACATTTTACTCTGGTTGTACTGTAGCTATTTTCCCTCTTATTTTCCTTCTGTCTTGTTTTGTATTTACTTCCCATTTCATCAAAATGTGTGCACTTTTTTAAAATAGTTACCTATTTTGTGATCTTCCAATTTCCTCTAAATAATATGAAGTAAATTCAGCCGTTTAACTCGTACATTTAATCAGAATTATATTCAATACTTTTCAATTAGCATTATACTGTGTAAAATGCCTAAATAATAATTAGTTAATAAAAGTATACAAATATAAGGTACAAATAATAATAACAATAATAACCAAAAAAATAACAACAATAATTTACCCTTACCCTAGATATTAATAACAATAATAAGAAGAATTAACATTCTATATTTTTGTTATACACACATATATAAACTTTCTTTGGTGGTCAGTAAGATCTTTGAATTGTTTGGATAAAATGATCAAAAAAGGCAAAATGAGCTCATGAATGTTAAAAAGAGACACTTTCTCTAGATTTAGGTGAATCACTGTTGTGTGTCAGAAACCCATTAAAACCAAAACAGCCTCATTCGCCTTGAAGGAGTGGTAGAGGTGGTCACACACGACATGACTACAGAAACAACAACACAAGAGTCCCGTCTTGTTCAGCTGTTTCTGAGTCAGTAATGGACCTAAGTCTCAAGCCCACGGACTGATGCCCTGAGCCAAAATGGGAGTCAGTGCGAGAGAGAGAGAGAGAAACAGAGAGGAGAGAGAG
>NC_137924.1:15987912-15992912 GCF_963457725.1 Sprattus sprattus
TTTAGACTCTCAGATTTACCATCTTTGGCCAACGATACTACCCCCACTCTCACACACTGACTGGTGTGTGTGCCTGTGCTAAGGTTTAATGGGTGGCTCTAGATTGTTAGTGTATTGATGTGTTGTGGTGTTAGTTGATATGAAAAAGTGTGTAGGTGTATTTATGTGTGTGTGTCTGTGTGTGTTTGTGTGACCACAGTGTGTAGGTGTGTATGTGTGTGTGTGTGTGTGTGTGAGACCACAGACTGAATGTTTGTGTAAGATTACAGTTTATGGATGTATTTAAGTGTGAGTGGGTATGAAAGAGTGCTAGTGAGTGTGTGTTTAAAAGTGTTGATTTTTATGTGTGTGTGTGTGTGTGTGTGTGTGTGTGTCTGTGTGAGCACAGAATGAATCAGTGTTAGGAGAGGTCTGGGCCACATGTGTTTGTCTAAAGCAACTTAGTCACAGGCCAAACACACACTATGTGTGTGTAGAGAGCCATCGTGAACAAGGCCTCCCGTCCAGCTGTTGTCCTTCAGAGATCCACAGTAAGCGCTCACCGCCAACCTTCAGCACACAAAAAAAAGAAAAACCCAGTGAACCACCAACAATCTTGTGACTCTGAGCCAGGGATAATTTCATTGCAGTGGGAAACTCAGGGACTCCGGTCCTCCACAGCACCCGATCCTGAGCCAGAACCGGCCCGTACGTGGGCCAGATCTGACCCATAGTTAGCTAAAATCTGTTCTGGTGCCTCTAAATTCTTAAACTCAGTGAGAAAATATAGAATTTACTGAGCCACTGATTAAAGTTGAGTTTACAATTTAAAATCATTCTGTGGTCTTACGATAACATGCGTTTAATGTATGTAACTATGAACATACATAGAGTTGTCAAAGCCAGAGAAACTCAATACTCAACACAATATACTTTACATACATTGTTCATTACATGCGTGCATTATGTGTGTGTATGTGAGAGAGAAAGGGAGAGAAACTCTTAATGGTAAATATAAAAAAACTGCAGACAGCGCGAGCACAGTTAAAAGGGGCATCAGGCGTTTAACTGTCACCTCGCCCGCTAATGTAATCATTTTATTGCCTCAGTTATACATAGACTTTTCCGGAGCGGCGGCGAACAATGGCCACCCTAAAATTAGGTCTCAAGGCTACCTGAGTCTCTGTGAAGCTCCGACAGGAAGGCGTGGGAGGGGGGGGGGGGGGGGTTAGGGCGGGGGCTGGGTGTGTGTTTGGGGTGGGGGTGGGAGGCAGGTCCGTGACAGATCAGACGCCCAGCGCCGTCTCAGGAATGCAGGAGTCACACGCTGCCTCTCTCCTGGGATGGTGCCTGAACCTCAACCACCCCCCCCCACTCCCTCCCCCCAAACACACACACACACACACACACACACTCATTCACACACACACACAAACACACACACACGCATTCACACACCCCTTATCCTTTTGTTTAAGGTCCACACAGTTACAGTGGCACCACCCCTAGGACTCCACCTTCTGATACAACAGTTCACACGCCCAGCTCTCACACAACCTGCTCTCTCATGATTTAATGAACTGCTTCACTCTTCCTTTTTTTGTTCAGTGAAAGGTGTGTGTGGGAGTAGTGGGGGGGGGCGTAGAGCCCACAGCCGTTAACTGACAAGCATTCGTAGAAGTGTGTTTGAGTGTGTGTGTATGTGCGAGTGCACATGCTGTCTGTCTCTGAAAGCGCCGCCTCTTATCGCGGCGTGTTGTTTCCGGTGCTGCTGATAAAGCAGTGATAGGTGTGTATGCTGATGCCTGGCTGCTGTGGTGATGAATCGATTAAAAGGGGGGGCTCAGCGTGACTCCCCGTGCCGGGACCCGACCCACTCCGCTGCTTTGCCAGCGCCGTCGCTGTTCTCCTGTGGTTCTCCCGCTGTGCTCCAGAATGGTCACGCTTTGGGCCCCAGTATTTCCAACCCCTCATCGTGAAAACAGTGGTGCTAACTGTCCGGACAGGTGGGGTGTGTGATCAGGGCGTGTTGCCGCGGTGACTTTTGAGGTCATGTCGTTAGACAGGGAGTTTCACTGGCGTCTCTGAATCATACAGCTCCCCCTTTTTGTGTGAGTTTGTAGACAAAGAATAGAGGACTTATTTTTCTCAAGTGCTCAGTTTTAAGCCATGACTGAAACAGGGAGTATGTGTGTGTGTGTGTGTGTGTGTGTGTGTGTGTGTGTGTGTGTGTATGTGTGTGTGTGTGTGTGAGAGAGAGAGAGAAAGTGAGAGGTGTATAGCTGCTTACATTGGCACATTGGTATGGAGTATATAGACCAGCCGACAGACATACACACACACACACACACACACACACACACACACACACACACACACACACACACACACACACACACACAGTCGTATCTGAGGGTGTGTAGCATGGCGGTTACCGTGATGTCACTAGGTGGGACATACCTGCCATAAATGTGCCACAGGGTCAATTAATCAGGTTGTGCAGCCAGCCCGTAACTGAGCGTGACCTACTCTAAAACTCCAGTCTCCTTTCTTACTTCATCCCTCTCTCTCTCTCTCTCTCTCTCTCTCTGTCTTTTTTCTCTCTCCTTCTTTGTTTTCCTCCTACTCTCATTTCTGCATGTCTGGCTGTCTGTCCATTTACACCTCTGCAGTTGAAAGTACGGTCTGCGTACAAAAAAAAGAAAAGCCTTGAGGTAAAAGGCTTCCATTGCTGCCATTGCAGTCGCCACGCATGTTTGGTTTTGATGTACCGAAAGAGGGGGAAAAGACAGAATGGGATGGGAGGGGTAAGCGTCTGTAAGAAAGAGGCGTGTGTGTGTGAGAGAGAGAGATCGAGAGAGAGAAAGAAAGAGGGAGAGAGAATGTGTGTGTGTGTTAGGCAAAAGCACTCTCTATGGCACACACATTCCTTGCACACCCTGTGTGTATGTGTGTGTGTGTGTGTGAGTGTGTGCGTGTGTCCGTGCCCATATATGGGCATCGTTTCCACACCTGGGCTAGGCGGCAGGGAGTGCATTGAATTCCAATAAGCGCTGAGTGCTTCGGGAAAAGACGACACGCGTCATGGAAAAAGAGAATCAATGGAGATCAGCACACGCACTGCACATGCACCTCACACACACACATGCACGCGCACACACACACACCTTCCCTCCCCCCTCCCCCCTCCCCCCCTGAGTGTAAAGGTGGCCGATATGAGCATGTGAACCACGCTTGAGGACTGCCACCTGAGCGCAAACAGTAATAAAGACAAGCTCCTCTGTAGGGCTCCATAGAAGTTCCCTGGCCCAAGCCCTCAGTCAATAAGGCTGAGCACCTTGCCGGCCGCCTCCAGCAGGCGAGATGAACTGTGTGGAAGAGGCTTAGCATGCTGTGGTCCCACTGGAGACTTCTGAGACTCAAACGGAGTGGGCGATTGGCCTCATCTCTTAATGAAAGCTGGACAGGTCAATGGTATATGTTTTTTTTTTCTCTCTTTATTTCTTTCTCTCTCTCTCTCTCTCTCTCTTTCTCTGGTGAATGACTTTTATGACTCTATTAGAATGAACTTTTATGTCTTTATTGGCGCAGGTGACGAGGAATGAGCTGTAAGATTGACTTGCCAACAACAAGATTAACCGCATCACCGCCATACCACAGTGCTAGAAGGTGTACTCCTGCTTACAGACAGACAAACAAACCGCAATGACAATAGAACCTAGTCGGATGCAGCATTACTGTAAACTGCAAGGTAGCATTCTTCAAATACCGTGGTGAGGAACCACTGCAACCCTACTGCCAATCATAAAACACAGTCAGGTACAGACTAGGGTTTTGAGTTGAGTTGAGTTGAGTTGAGTTGAGTTGAGTTGAGCTGAGCTGAGTTGAGTTGAGTTGAGTTGAGTTGAGTTGAGTTGAGTTGAGTTGAGTTGAGTTGAGTTGAGTTGATTTGAGTTGCGTTGAGTTGAGTTGAGTTGAGTTGAGTTGTTGGGGTTTGAGGATAGTGATATAGGAGAGGTGTTAGTTCGCCCATTCCTCTTCATTGATAGGGCAGCCATAGGGTGGGCAAAGTTGCGAAGTAGTGTAGCTTTGTAATTTAGTGTATAGTTGCAGCTATTTTTGGGCAGTGTTGTGTTGTTTTAATTGGGCAGAATTAATTGCTCTTCGTGTTGGTAATGGTGCACACCTGAACGCTGTTGAAGTGCAGGTCTACACCTGGCCTAGGATGAATGGAGGGGGGAGGATAAGGTGTGTGAGTGTGTGTGTGTGTGTGTGTGTGTGTGTGTGTGTATGTGTGTGTGTGTGTGTGTGTGTGTGTGTGTGTGTGTGTGTGTGTGTGTGTGTGTGTGTGTGTGTGTGTGTGTGTGTGTTGGGATGGGGTGTGGGGTACTGGGAGCAGCGACAAGGGCAGAATATAACACTCTCACACTCCGTTCCAGCCTGCCTGTTCCGAGGGGTCACACACACGCACAGACACACACACACACACACACACACACTGGCTCCAGTCAGCATCCCCTCTTTGCCAAGCCTTCATAAAGAGTCCCTGACGTGAGCCGAGAGCCAGGGCTTTCCCATCAGTCCGGCCCTCTGGAAAGCAGCTCGGCGGCCCAGACAGACCCACACAGGCCTGACCCAGCCCAGCCTAGCCCAACCCAGCCCAACCCAACCCAATGCAGAACAGAACAGCTCAGAACAGAACAGACCAGAGCAGAACAGAACAGACCGCAACAGACCAGCCCAGAGCAGAACAGAACAGGGCAGCACTGACCGGCAGAGCTGCAGATGTCTTTCTCTCTGAGCGCTCGTCACTCAGTTTTGACCGTGTTCCCTTTCTCCGTCCCTCTTTCTTTCTGTTGGTCTCTCTCTATCCTTAACTATCTGCCTCTTCCTTTTTTTCTCTCTCTGTCTCGCTCTCTCACTACTTGTTGCCTGTCCATTACTTTTCTGCTCCTTTGCCCGCCTCTTCTCTTTTTCTGTGTGTCACTCCCCATCCTTTTCTCTCTCTCCCTCACTCTATC
>NC_137924.1:15997912-16012912 GCF_963457725.1 Sprattus sprattus
ACTCTTTTCTTTGTCTCTCTCTCTCTCTCTCTCTCTCTCTCTCTCTCTCGTGCTCGCTCTCTCACCAGCTGACAAACCAGCTCACCGACTGACTAAGAGACTCGGCAACAACTGGAGCCGGAGTCACTCGACCTGTTCATAACGTCCTCTCCTGGCTCGCTCTGCTCGTGTGCTTGCTCATGTACTCGTTCTCCGCCCAGCTAAGGGTCATGCTGCCCCAAATCACTGACTACCCAGCTGACTAACCGACTGACTAAGAAACCAAATAGCAACTGGCGCTCTATTTTTTAATTGGAGTTAGAAACAGTTCATTTTTGGATCAGGCATGCAGGTTGCACGTAGAGCCGGAGTTCCAACATAACTGTATGGTTCATGTGCTGGAAATGTGTGTCTCATCGCAGCGTGAAACGTTAGCCGCAGGCTCAAGACAGGTTGACGGAACTGTATTACAAAACCACATCAAATAAGACGTCTGCGCCTTAGAAGTGCCCCCAAAGAAAAAAAAATCTAATAAGTGTCAAAGCCAGGGCTTAAAGCTGCGCGGGGAATTGATATTGGCTCCCACAACTCAACACCTCTGTGGATCGTTGGAGTTGATGGTGTGGAGTTAGAGTTACGTTACATGAGATTCTACTGTATGTAGAGGCAGCTGAGAAAAAAAGGAAAATGTATCTCAGAGCATCGCTTTAACAGGCCCAACCTCTGCCCTGCTTGGCTGTGTGCCTGTAGCACCTCTCAAGACAGCACCACACACACACACACACACACACACACACACACACACACACACCCAGGGTAACTCATTTCCTGGGCTAACTCTTTCCAGCCACTGCTTCCGAGTGACAGTGACGTCACCATGGAAATGTGCCCTGGCCGTGTCCCCTCAGTCCCCACCCCCCCTCCCTCCCCGGAGGTGGCGTGCAGTGGCACATCAGCGGGCACCCGGAGGCTCCGTTCTGGCTGGCTGAGCCTGTCAGTGGCGTTCCGACACGGACAGGACGGGGCTGAGGCTCGAGCGCTGACAGCCGCATTCCTGCTGCCCCGTCCTGAGCCTGAGCCTGAGCCTGAGCCTGAGCCTGAGCCTGAGCCTGAGCCTGAGCCTGAGCCTGAGCCTGAGCCTGAGCCTGAGCCTGAGCCTGAGCCTGAGCCTGTGCTTGAGTCTGAGCCTGAGCCTGTGCTTGAGTCTGAGCCTGAGCCTGAGCCTGGGTGGACACAAGAACCCGCCTACATGCCAGCACCGATGATCAGCAGTGACAGGACCGCTGGAATCTGGGAAAGAGATGGGGGGGGGGGGGGGGAGAGGGTAGAAAGGGGGTGAGAGAGTCATAGAGAGAGTATGAGGGAGAGAGTGGGTGAGGGAGTGCAAGGGTTGGAGAGAGAGAGAGAGAGAGAGAGAGAGTGAGGGAGCGAAAGAACGAACGAGGGAAGCAAGGGAGCAATTCCTCTTAATAGAGAAAAATTGGAGTCAAGTGACCATCAGCTGGTCAAAAGTATGTTTGATCAATACAGTCACAAGGTCTCAGGTATGCATAGCTGGACGGGTTACAGGAGGCTCCAGAGACAGGCCACAGGCTCTCCGTGTGCGCTAAGCTGAGGCCAGCTCCCTCTCCAGGGGTACTGGCACGCTGGTTATTTTTAACCCTAATCATTATCCCATGCTTGTTATGCTGCTCCTTTTGGCCTGAGAATATTTCCCTCTTTTTTCCTGTCATTTGATTAAGCCGGTTTCCATGGACGTCGTTAGGAGCGAAAGTAGCCGGTGACCAAAAGGCAGAATTTTATTTTGTTGTGTTTGTGTGAGGGTTTTGTCTGATTTTTCTTTTTTTTTAAGTCATGGAACAGCTCTTCCTGGCTTTGAAGAACGTTATCAGTGGCAGACACTATGTTGAGATGGCTGCAGAGAGTTTTGGTGATTTTTTTTATACTCCATCACACCACACAGTCTTCAAACTCCGAATATGTGGCAAGAAGATGCCAACCCCCCCCCCCCCCCCCCACCCCCCCAAAATGCCCATACCATTCACTATATAAAATAGCACTCTATAAAGAATAGCATTCATGTGCTGCTCATACTAGGAAGACCACCTGGAAAAAAAGTGTGTTTGGATTTCTTTCTCTCTCTCTGTTGTCACCTCTGCGTGAGCTGATGCTGGATCAGTGTGGGCAGGATGTGCTGCCCAGGTAGGCGGTGACTCACTCTCAGGTCCGACCCTGGCGCTGCCACCCTCATCCACACCGTCAATGTGGGAGGCTGTTTGGATGTGTTTTCTGCTGCCCACTCACCAGCTGTAGTCATTTCAGAGAATTTTTTTCCTCGCTTTGTGATCTCTGACTCTTCCTCCCCCTCACCCCATCTCCCCCTTTTTCTTTTTATTTTGCAGAAAACGACAGGAGGGAGAGAAAAGAAAGTTCCGGCAGTGTGCGCTCTGGACCCTGGTGCCCACGGTAACGCCTCTGGACCCTGGTGCCCGCGGCGGTGCCTCTGGTGGTGCCTCTGGTGGGATCTCTGGTGGTGCCCGTGTGCTGCTCAGTAGTCAGTGTAGATCCTGTGTTGTAATCAGCAGCTACATCTGGCTACTGGGTCTCTCACGGCGCACCCTCCGCTTCCCTCCGCCCCATTCCTCTATGATTGTGCACTGTGTTATCACTGACCTCGGATGTCATCATTTGGCCCGGCAGAAGAAGACACACACACACACACACACACACAGTCACTGTCCGCCAGGAATTACAGTAAGCACTGGGCTTGGTTGAGTGTCGTTGCTCCTGTGACATTTTTTTTTCTAATACTGTTCCTCTTTTTTTTTCTCCTTCTTCTCCTTTTAGTGAATGTGTTGCGCAGTTTACAAATTTTGTCCTCACAGACTTTTACTCATTCACTCTCTCTCTCTGTCATTCACTCTATCTCTCTCTCCTCTCCTTCACTCTATCTATTTCTTTGCGGGAATCTGCCTATCGACATGCCATCAGTTTGTCGATTTCTTTTCTTTGATTTTCAACGCAATGCTCCTTTCCCATTAAAGTGATGGGAAAACTGTCAGAGACGGTAGAGAAGAGAGCCTACCAAGCTCTGATGGAGACAAAGCCACCAGTCACAAGTGGCTATTCGAACAGCAACAAAAGCAGCACTGCAGCATTGGCCCCAAACATTTATATTTCCCCAAAGGAGTCATTTGAATGATTCAAAACACAATGGGCGAGTCATGATGTCTCACTCTCAGCGATTATTTTGTCAGACGTACAGTTGAAATTTGTTTTTGAACGTCATCTGTAATGTTTTTCTTTTTTTCATCATCTATTTTCTTTTTCATATTGAGATCTTACATTGAGCAATCTAGAATGCAAGCAAAAAAAAGAAAAGGAATGATCGTTTTAAGAATGATGATTTGGGAGGGCGTTGCTGCTGAAGGCACAGACAGTTTTTTTCTCCAATCCTGGACCTGGCATATAATGTAGATTTCTGTGTGGTTCAAGCTACAGCTACATTGTCTGCTGGGTTTCAGGTGGTCAAAACAATCCCCTCATCGAGTGCTCCCTCTACATAAATCAAGCATGGTAAGTTCCTCTTCATTGATATTCACAGTGCTTCTTTACTCTGCTGACAAAAAAAAACAAAACAATAAAAGTAATGAAAAAGTCATTTCCTGCCTCGTGTTGTGTTTTGTCAGATGGGGGAAGCCATTGGATGGCAGGTGTGAGAGTCTATTTCAGCAGTTAAGTGTGTGTGTGTGTGTGTGGGGGCAGGGGAGTAGAGTATGCCAGGGGTGGAGAAGGAGAGTCCAGGGCTGTGTGACAGGTTGTCAACATGTCGCCGGGGGTTGGTAGAGGGTCCTTTATATTCCAGCGATGTCTTCACACAGTCTCCTCATCATTGGCCTTCTTATCTGTGTCTAGCGGCAACTCGAAGCACCGAGATGATGTACACACACTCACACACAACCATACAAACACACACACACACACACACACATACATACACAAACTCTAAATCCCTCTATCTATCTCTCTGAGTCTCGCACACACTCACACTTGCTCACACACACACACACACACACACACTCACAAATACTCTCAGTCTCATACCTACATACGCACAGACTCACACTTGCTCTCACACACATACACACTGAGTGGAATGGGTGAAAGAGCGAAGGCAACAGTATAAATATCCTAAGGGTAACACAACACAACCTCAACTAAAAATCCAAAGAAACACACACACACACACACACACACACACACACACACACACACACACACACACACACACAAACACACACACACTCAAATCCACAATCATCCATATTCAGTCTGAGTTTCAGACCCACAAACACAAACCCATTCATGTTTGGTTAACATCAGCTATGCAGCAGCACCTGAATCCAGTGCGCACACAGAGGAAGGGTTGAAAAAGAGCAAGACTGGCGTCAGAGAGCTCACAGTGCTCTAGAGAGCTCCACACGGTCGGCTCCGGCTTCGGACGGACTTCCTGTTCGTCTCCAGCATGCTGAGGCCGCAGATCTTACACCCTCTTCCCCATAAAGTGCCTCAACTTGACATGAAATTTACATGAAACGTGCACAGAACATGAGAGGGTTTTTTTTTGGTTGCATACGTTTCAGCCTACCTCTGTGAGTCTTCTGTGGGCTATCGAATAAAGAAAAAGGTAATTTCCTCACAATCACTGACACTCACTGTGGCTTTATTTCAAGCCTTTAAAAAGACAAAATATCATATGAGAATCAGAGGAATAAATATAATAAAGTGTAATTCTGCTGTGTCGATTAAATACAATCATGACATTCATAATTTCCAATAAACACAACATTTGAACTGCAACACGTGCATTACGGCAGTACGACTGGCTTGAGGACCAGTGACCAGACCACAATGGCAAAGAGATGCTGAACTAGATCCCACTGCTCAAGACTAAAGCAGACTTCCCAGCTTCAAGATGTGCAGTGGTGGTTGGGTTACTGTTGGCTCCTGATTGACAGCCTGGACTGGGACTGGGGCTGGTGCGTGCGTGCGTGAGTGCGTGCGTGCGTGCGTGCGTGAATGTGTGCGAGGAAGAAGTTGGGCAACTCTGCCATGATTGCACTGTTTCCTGACCTGTCTGTGTCTGTGAGCCCGGCCACTCACACCATCAGCAGAGAGGCGGAAGGAAAGGGAGAAGGAGAGCAAGAGAGTGAGGGAGGAAGTGAGAGAGAGAGAGAGAGAGAGGGAAAGAGAGTCAGACAGAGACAGGGAGATGGATCACAAATAGAGAATAAGAGAGCGAGAGAGCTAAGGAGTCAGCAAGAGAGAGAGAGAGAAAGAGCGAGAGAGAGAGAGGAAAAATTAAACAGAGAGAGGGAGGAAGAAGAGGAAAGAGAGGAAAAAGGGACATGTAGTAATGGTTGGGTGCAGGTGTTTCCAATGAGGCCATTTCCCTTCTCACTACTGTTTGGGCAGCAGGAATGTAGATGCAATGCAGGTGGCCCGCTCCATGGGTCCCCCCCTTCTCTCTTTCTCTCCCTCTCTCCCTCCATGTGCATTTGGTGCTCTATAAGCAGCCGATGAACTGGCTAGCGGATACATGTGTCTTGACTATCACTTTGAGACAACAGGAAAAGGAATGGAGAACACAGTTGAACTCTTCATCCTGTTGGAGGCTGGTTTCCCCTTTCCCCCAAGCCTGCTGGCCTCATTAAAAGACATAAAGATATTAACATGCACATTACATATGCATGAGGGGCAGGACTGATTCTTTTTTCAACACTTTGCAACATAATCTTTGTTTAGAATCGTACTTGTTATCTCACATATTGCATTATATGGACATATTCATTTTCAGTTTGCGATACACATTTAAACATAGAGTTCACATAATCGAATCAATTTCAATAAGGTAAATCCTTTTTTGTAGTTTAGTAGTTTTAATAGTTTGTCAGACTATCATGGTGGTTATACTGATTGTTCATTTTCTTTACACACAGATTATTGTGTTTTCATTCAAATGTTTTCCAACAGTATGACATGCCTTACCATTATCCCACTGTTTGGCTGAAGTTCTTCAAGTTCAGTGGGACGTGTCGTAGTCAGAAATCACTGCATCCAAGAATCGAGAATCACCCTCTTTCATACACCTGTTATGTGATACACCCGCACACTCACATGATCAGTAAAGCGCAACCACCATTAGCCACTAAGCAACACAAGAAAACAAGGCATAAACACTTTGAACCACAAAACCCTCACCACAGAAAGATCTCAACTCTTCTGTCTCTTCTCCTCGACATTCAAATGTGTGAGGCAAACGCTCGTGACCCCGCTCGCTCACTGTCCACTGTGCGAGACACGAGATGTCCGATCCCACAAGTATGAGAGAAATGTAAATTTTGCGGACAGGGAGGGTAGGGCGTTGGGGGTGGAGGGGGGAGGGGGGGTGGGTTAAATGGGCTCTTTGATAAGTTCTGAGGCGTAGTGGCGGCGCAGTGACATCAGAGGGGGTCCTCCAGGGCCAAACAGAGGCATCGGCGGAATGCTCTAAACGATCTTAACGATCTTAACGATGCTCTCTCTCCCGCAGGGCGCGCTCAAGAATCCTGCGTCTCACAAGAGCAGGCAGATAGCGGCCAGCGAGGAATTTAGGAAGGGAGTGTCTGTGTCTCTGTGTGTCTGTGTCTGTGTGTCTGTGTGTCTGTGTCTGTGTGTCTGTGCCTGTGTACTTGTGTGTGCCTATCTCTGCGTGTGTGTGAATATATATCTGAGTATGTGATTGTGAGTGTGTGTGTGTACTTGTGCTTATGCATGTGCATTTGTGTTTATGTGTGTGAATATATTCTGCCTTGTCTTTAAAAGACTATGCCACAATGATGGGCTTGGGCTAACATCCAAGCATACAATTAATGATATTCCTGGAACTCTTGAGCTTACCTTACACAATGATGAAGTATGGATAGCACGGTATTTGAATGTAGTTACCAACATGGTACAGCAGCCCAAGATAGAAACTTCAATCAACAAAGTGGTTCTTACTGTGTTTATATGTGGCAGCTGTCTTTTTGGTAAATTCAGTGAAACCTGATCAACATTAGTAAGCCCAACTGAAATTAAAATGAGGCATATTTGCTTGTATCTAGTTTTTAACAAAATGAATTTGTGTAGCCACATTAGTGTAGTAACCTAGTCTATTAAATGATATACTCAGTGTTTGAGCCATCCTGGAGAAATCTGTCCACAATTGGCAATTACGGCACGCTTATTTTTAACATTTTAATACTTCGTGAAGGAAATAATATCACGCCAACAGACAAGTTCGGAACTGAAACACTTTAACACTCATCAATCTGCTTTTCCCATGACGTAAAAACAAAGCAGTATAAAAAATATAGTCAATACTAACAAAGAACAATATTTAGAAAGTGACCCATTTTCCGTTCTAACACGTGTTTAGGGAGTACTCAGTGTATGTGTATGTGAATATACAGGTGAGTGTGTGTGTGTGTGTGTGTGTGTGTGTGTGTGTGTGTATGTGTGTGTGTGTGACACAGACAACACAGTATTTCCTCAGTGCGTAGCCTGTGTCTGTCTGGAGGGGTCAGGGACTGAGGTAAGAGTGGATGGTGGCTCTGACGTCATTCAGTCAGCATGCAGCCAGAATGGGAGGAAGTAGCGTCGCCCGCCTGGCGAACTCCTCCACGGTATTCCCCTCAGAGAGACAAGGGAGCCTCCCTCTCGCAGTCTCAGTCTCAGTCTCAGTCTCACCCTTTCTCTGTCTCCCTGTCTCTCGCTTTTCTTGCTTTTCTCGCTTCTTTCTCACTCTCTCTCTCTCTCTCTCTCATCCTCCCACTCCATTATACGATTCCCCTCTCACTCACTCACTTTCACTTCTTTCGCTTTCCTCGAACACACACCTCACTATTCCAAGTTTACATTTACATTAACATTTAGTCATTTAGAAGACGCTTTTGTCCAAAGCAACGTACAAGGGAGAGAACAGTCAAGCTACGAGCAATAGAACCTGGTGTAACAATGAATACTACCTTACATTAGACATATTAAAAAAAGAAAAATAAGTACAGTAATGTTGCAAGTTAAGCACTAGATGAGGTGCCAGTTAGGAGGGGAGGTGCTTTCTGAGGAATTGGGTCTTCAAAAGCTTCTTAAAGGTAGAGAGGGACACCCTGCTCTGGATTAAGTCTTTTATTGTCAGATTTACAAAATGACACAAATGCTTAGGACAAGGCACTGCACAACAACCTAACATAACATAACATAACAAAGTATAACATAACATAACACATACACTCTGTACAAGTACTCTGAACATAATTTACACATTATTAACATATAATAACCTAAATAACCTTACTAAATATACAAGATAAATGTACAATACAGTATGCTGAACATATAACAACCTACACATATAATACTAACATATATACAAATAACATATACAGTATATACATAATATATATTTTCATACGCACATTTTTTTATTCCAATTATATTACTTTATAATTCACATATATTCCTCTCTCACAGCCACCCACCCACACACACAGACCCCCCACATACACACATACAAACACACACACATCCCCCCTCTCTCACACAAATATGCACTACTTTATCACACATGCAGTCAGTGTGTATGCTCCACATGCATACTCCCTCTGACTCTCACACTTACACTCACACACACACACACACACACACACACACACACACACACACACACACACACACACACACACACACACACACACACACACACACTATATGTTCCCTCCACACAATTGTCTCTTTCTGTTTCTCAATCTGTTTCACACACACAAACTCTCACATGCAATCTTTCCCTCCAACTGTCTCTCTCTCGCACTATCCTTTTTTTTTCTTTTTCCCTCTCTCCCTCTCTCTCCCCCTCCCTCCCTCTCTCTCTCTCCCTCTCTCTCCCTCTCTCACCCCCTCCCTCCCTCTCTCTCTCTCTCTCTCTCTCTATCTCTCTCTCTCCTAACACAGTAAATCTAGTCCAAATCATGGCATGGCCTCCAAGTGAGGTTCTCTTAGCAAACATCCATCTGTACAACTCAGACTCCAGGGACTGATTCAAGCCCAGGGTATGGAAGACACTCCACAGGAAAAGCTGCAAAGAGAAAAGAGAGCTTTATCTCTAGCAACCCTGACCTTCGAGACCATGAGCAACACGGCAAGTGTTAAAAAAAGTGCTTTTGCATTTGTGTCTTTGTGCGCATGTGCGTGTGTGCATGTGTGTGTATGTGTGTGTATGTGTGTGCTTTTGTGTGTGTGTGTGTGTGTGTGTGTGTGCGCACGTTTATGTTTGTGTGTGTGTGCGCATGTGTGTGTATGTGTGTGTATGTGTGCGCATGTGTGCGTTTGTGTGCGTTTGTGTGTGTGCGTGTGTGTGCGTTTGTGTGTGTTTGTGTGTGGTATGGGAGAGTCATATTCAAATGTTCGCTTTGAATAATTTTCCTCTCTCCTCTCTACACCACCTCGAGCTATTGTGTAGGCCCGGACCCAACCGACACAATGAGGAGTGAGTGAACATGACCCTTCATGCAAAGCTAGAAATCCCAAGTGTTGGCTACGCTTGTGTTTTATAAGACCAGCTTCGGCAGTATCGATCTGTGTGTGGTATATTTGGACATGGTTATATCACCGACAGCAAGAGAAACGAGGGAGAGAGAGAATAGTTTCCATGGTAAAATACATTTTGCAACAAAAATCCCTTTATAAGAGCACTTTTCCATTGAGCGTTGTATTAAAGTCTTAAAGAATCTCTTAATCTTGGCACTCAACAGATATAAAACTTCACAGCCAGGTTGAGATATTTGAGGGGGTGAAAAAAGAACAAGGCAGAGGGCTCTACATTTTCACTTTTAACTGGGCGCGGAGCGATCCTCTTGCACAAAGCGAGCGATGCCATGGCGACTGGGCACGGCAAAGCGCCGCAAGGGTATTTTTTGGCGAAGGCATGAGGTGTGCCATGTGAAAGCTGCCCCCCTCTAAACAGTCTGCATGACGAGCCAGTCATGCTTATCGCTCTCCAACGGAGCCCATTTTGAGAGGAGCGACGATCCAAAATGGTGCGCTTGAGATGGCTACGGCAATGTTTTTTTCTTTTTGTGAGAACAAAAAAAAACGATGAGCGTATTTTACATCCAGCAGCACAGATACAATGCAGCCCAGCAGGCTAGCTTGGACCACTGGGACGATGGAATGTTTTTAACTATTTTTCCCAAGCTTACGAAATCGCCCCGAACAGCACAAGGCTGTTTTAATGAAGGAAAACATGCACTTATCATTCATCAGCTCTTAAATCAGGCCACAGACAGATAAGAATCAGGGTTTTGGAAATTAGATGTTACCTATTTCATTATTCCAATTCTCCCTGCCCCCGACCCCCCCCCCCCCCCCCCCCCAATCTCAGAAATCCCAGTCCTCCATTGCAGACTGGAGCACGCTATCCCTATCATGTTACAGAACACCAGGATGATTCATGTGAGAGGACTGTGACGCGGTGAACCTCAGGAAAAAAAGCGAGAGAATAGGTGTGTGCAGGTTTGGTGTTTTTGGTAACCGCTCAGTGTAGGAGTGGAGGCATTCTGCAGGCATTACTCACCGCCGGGATCTGTTGGCAACTTTTGATTAAAGGAAAGATTCCCCATGGCAAGCCCGTTCTTGCAGAAAACTGTGTGTGTGTGCGTGTGTGTGTGTGTGTGTGTGTGTGTGTGTGTGTGTGTGTGTGTGTGTGTGTGTGTGTTGGCGGTAGGGCACTGCTGGCTACTGGCTAACGTTGAGTGCTGAGTGTACAGTACACACACGCGGAGGTCTCATGACAGCGAGACGTCAGCTGAGTGAACACACACACGCACACTCACTCACACGCACACACACACACACACACACACACACACACACAAGAGTGTGTTGAGTACATACATAAGGACCACAAGGCCACCCAGTCAAGCATGACGAACTGTGTCAGGGAGAGAGAGGGAAGGGGGGGGGAGCAGGAAAGGAAGGTGGGAGGGGAATAGAGGTGATAGTGGCTCTGAGTTCAGTAGCCTGTGTTCTCCAACATTCCTGCAGACATTGTGGAAGTTGACCCACAGAGGTCTCTAGCATGGATAGAAATGCTTCCATTCCCTCCATTCCCTGGTCAACCAGCCCAGAATATGTGGTGTGAACAAATGTGATGCATTAATTTTTGTTTACAGCAGTAAACAGTCAGTTTTCACTGGCGAGACAGGTGCTGAAAAAAGGAAATTAAAACCCCTTTACATGGAGTTAGAATAGTTTCAAAATTCACAAATAAACTGATTCACATATTCAGTGCCGCTTGAAAGTATGTGAACCCCTTGAGCAGTTTTCTGTTGTTTTACCATGATTTTTCAATTTTTTCATCACCAATTTTCCATATATGAAATGTGAGGTTTATGTTTATCAATTGCATGTACTTGTTTACAGGGAATTGTGTGAGTAGCCAAAAAACTACATGAAACATGGTATTAGTGTATGTGCAAAAGTAAATGAACCCCTAGCTGCATTGGTGAAGTCAAGCAGGTAACAGATTTGGTGAAACATATTTGGGTGCTTAATTAGTCAATTAAGCAAACCAATCAAATGAGACATCCTTAAGAAAAGGGTTGGGCAACACAGATTAAAAGAGAGAGGAAACCAACCAAACTACTGTAGTGCCAAGGTGTACCCACACAGATCAACAATGCCGAGAGGAAAGGAGATATCCGAGGACATCAGGAAGAAGGTACTGACAGCCCATCAGTCTGGGAAAAGCTATGAGACCATTTCCAAAAGATTCCAGCTCCATCCATCCACTGTAAGACAAATAATTTACAAATGGAGGGCATTCAACATGACCGCCACTCTGCCTAGAAGTGGATGCCCATCAAGACTTTAACCAAAAAGCACCAGAAGAATTATAAATCAGGTAAAAGCCAACCCACACATCACCTCTAAAGAGTTGCAGACCTCTCTGGCAGCATCTGGGGTTAATGTACATGCGTCTACAATCAGACACTGTATGTAATCAGGCACTGTATGTGAGAAGCGATTCACAAATGTTCACTAACAAACGTGCATATACAAACCACGTGCCGTTTGTGAACATCCCTGCTTTCATTTCCTGATGCAGCTTGATTCACAAAATGCCTTTTTTTTTTTAAAGGACATTCTCTGCATTCTCCGCCTATCATTGACCACATTGCTTTACATCCGCCTGGTGTCCAGTTACCACGACAACGTCATAATGGACATCATACAACTAATTACACAAAGAGGAATCAATCCGTGTTTCAATGGCGTCTGGTAGCTGCTGACCAAGTGGGTGTTTAGCTTGATAAACCCCTTGTCATATGTGATTGAACACTGTGTGTGTGTGTGTGTGTGCCATATGTGATTGAACAAGCTTGAACTACAAATATTTGAAAGACTGGCAAATCAACCCATAGATATAATCTATCTTATATATCTTATATATCTATGAATCAACCAAGCTGCCATTTCAAGCAGGTTGCTTTCCTGAAAAAGAGCAGCTGTGGCAGGGTCTCAAAAAAAAGTGATTGGGTTTAAAACAACCCAAATTGGACAACCTAATGCTGGGTTCACTCAGTGTTTCCCCTAGGTTTACAGCTTAGGGGGGGGGGGGGGGGGGGGGGGAGGGCTACGGCGGCAGGGGCGCGGCGCAATGCGCCGCGGCAGCGGACACGGACACAAACACTTAGCAGTCAATAAGTATAATTTTACATGTTTTATGGTAAAGGTAACCTTAAATGACTTATTTGTGATCTGGCGCTATATTTATAAAAGAAAAAAAAAAAACATTTTTTTAACTTGACCTTCCAGGGGGGGCGGGCGGGGCGCCGTTGGGGGGGCGGGCCGCCACCCTAATATCATTGTAGGGGAAACACTGGTTCACTGGATCCAGACAGAAGGGTTGATTGAAGTAACTTATGCTAGTTCATGTTAAAACCCAATACTTTGTCTGTATAAACTAAACATTTTCAGTAAGATAAGTTGAAAGTCACATCTCTTCCTACCAGCTCAACGTATATGCTAATGTGGTTTAGATTAATTACTTAGGGTAATATTAAATTACAGGTATCCTACACAATCAAATAAAACAAGTTAGACAGAAAGACAATCAGACTTCAGACTTCAGACAATGTATTTTTATTTTACAACATTTTAAAAAACAAGCATATCTTTACCCTTGCCTTATCTCATGAAAGGGAAGGAGACGCTGATGGTGAGTCAGTCAAAGCCTATATACTGTAAAGAATCTTCTTAAGTATGGACAGAGCTCGGGGCATTAAGGTGCTGGAAAACACCCGTTTGAAAATATGAACCTCTGATATGGTTAGTCACTTTACCAAAACTTCCCGTTTGGTGGATTCCAAGCTGGCCCCGAGAACGACAGTTGGCATACCGGTCGAGCCCCCAACTCCACACGCTCGGGCATAGGAGAAGATCTAATCTTGTACACACACAGACAGACAAACACTCTCTCACACACACTGTCTTTCTCACACACACACACACACACACACAAACACACACACAACGGATGTTCTCCACTTCCTCTTTCTTTCTCTCTCTCTCTCTCTGCTCCTCGCTCCATTTTCCTCCTTTCCTTCCTGCTCTCCCTCTGTCATTAACTAAGGTGGGTGCGTGTGTGCATTCCAGAATGCATCCTGGTCAAGCCACTTAAGCAGAATGCAGCTGAAGAGGAATCTGCATGGGCTGTACTGTTAAACCGACCAACTGAAATGCATTGTTCTGCAATGTCATACTCGATCAGTCAAGTCACATTTAGGTAATTCTGTCTGCAGCATTTCTAAGTAATCCAGAGTGGAATTTTTCTCAGCATTCCGGAGTGTTCTGATTGACCTAGAATGTTCTGAGACGACACAACGGGCACTGAATGCCCCGTCACGGTCCAGTGCAAGGCCCCTACCTGCGTCCGGCGTGGAATTCTGCTGTCATGCGTGCTGATGCCGGCATTCCTCACGGCTCCTGCTCCTCGCACTAAAAATACAAATGTTTCCATCAAGTTGGGTCCTGCCACACACTTCAGCAAAATATTACAAGAGTAAGGAGAATTGTATGACGCAGCCCCAGCAACACCCCCCCCCCCCTCCCTTCCTTTCCCCCACCCAACCTCCCCTCAAAAAGCTCAGAACAGGTCAGCAGATGGAGGTTAACTGCCCCCCCACCATCACCACTTCCAGCAGTCAGACACACTCGGATGCCACTCTGTTCACTTGTAAACTGTGACAAACGGTGTCATTGTCCTGCCATTTTACGAGGCAGTCTCAGTCAGCCAGTGTGGTTATTTCGGTTGAATGTCTGTGCATGAATGAATGACAGATGTTGCCTCTTTACCAAACGTGAGAGTTGTTGGGGTTAAGGTGTTTCTTTGAGATGAGTATAAGGTGTCAGGTCAGTTGGGGGTGAATTGGCCTGTGGTATGTGGTCACTCTGGAAGGGCAGGGTCATTTGCAAGCAGAAAATGGTCAGTGGGAAGACATGACCCCAAGGTGCTGACCACACAGCTGATGTCTCTTTTTTTACAGTATGAGTCACCATCTTAACCGTTGACCTCTTGAGGGCTGACACTAGAGACTTGTCACACAGTAAGAACACACCACTCACTCCACACACACGCACGCACACACTCCACACACACGCACGGACACACACATACACACACACACACACACACACACACACACACGAACACACACTATTAGCCTCCCCTTTTAAGCTTCTGTCTATATCCCTTCTCTACAACTGGCCAAAGTTGAGACACTCACAGCAGCAGCTATGCCAAGACACAGCAGCTTCGGACCAGCAGCCTGTCAGTGACACAGTAAGACCTGGCAAAGGCCACACGGGCCCACATGTGCTGCCAACTGTCTGCCATTCCAGCGGTAAGCCCCACAAATGCCTGGCTGGAACCACACCACCCAT